>NW_009647416.1:922682-937102 GCF_000708025.1 Charadrius vociferus
TACAGAAGTGTACACAGTCACCAGTGGATATTCTGAAAAAGCTCTAGGGAGATACATAGACCTCTAAAAAATCTGTGCAGGGAGATCTCTTTGAGCACACAGTCCTGCAAATGGTTCAGGTTGCACCAAATGAGGCTCATCTGCACTTTCAATATAAACCTAGATTAGAACATGCTAACAGCACAGTAATTATTATATTGGCTAAGACCCATAAATACCTCAAAACCAGTGGGTTTTATTTGATTGAACATTCTTCCACATGGTCTTTTGCCTACATTGTGATCAGTAATGTTAGAGACTACCTTACTCCCTGAATATACGAGTCTTTAGATCCCTTCCAAATTTTTGTTGCTGTTACTTACTTAGGGGGTATTTAAGGGATATTTTAGATATGTATATACATATTGTATATACATCTACTTGTATTCTGTAGCTGTTTAAAATCTTGTCTTAGGAACTTCCAGCAACTATGAATTCTACTTTGTAAACAAACATAATCCAAAAAGATATCTATCGTTCCCACCAGTCTATAATTTTCTCTTTTTTTTTTTTTTTTTTCTAATTCAGTTATGGCCTCTTTGTAAGAGAAGAATAAGATTTCAGTCTTTCTTCTCTGGATTCAGCACTTGGTCCTGACGAAACCTGTTTCATTCAAAGATCTCAAAGCAGACAGCAAATATTAAAGGCAATAATTTCTAAAGTCACCTCAGATTGTTACTTGACTCCTGTAAGGGAATTACAAATCTGAGTAGGCATGAATAGATGTGCATTGCCTAAGGTTTACAAATTACATTTCTCGAGACCTTTGTGCAGTATGCAAATGCTGTTACATTTGCTTACAGCTGAATAAACTCAGGCACCAAGAGGTTAAGTGGCTGGCTCAAGGTTGCAGAGCAAAGCAATGCCAACACCATGAGTAGACTCCCAGGGTCCTAGTTTCCAGAGTCACACGGTATCTGCTTTATTGATTCTCCCTTTACAACCACTCCAACATGTTAATGGGCTACAAAGCTAATGGAATATTAAAAGGAGCTTAAGAATTTTATCTATGGAGGTTGGCTGGCCACATAATTCTACAAAAGGAGGTTTAAAAAAGAGCGAGAGAGAAAGACAAAGAAAGGAATAAAAGGAAAAAGGAAAAATGTCAGAACTGATTGATTAAGGGAAGAAGTAGGTACCTGAGAAATGCCTGGTCTGATGCCAGTACTGGTTCAGGTCAGACAGGGCTATTTTTAAATTATTTGGTATTTTCAGAAATTGATTACTTGGCTAACACATTAAGAAGTAGCTCTACACATTCATTTAATGGGCCAGTGCTTCTTGTACAGGTCTGGAACAGTCACATTCAATCTCATCTACTCCTCGTTAAGTAGTGTTTTCTTCTTCAATGTGTTTATTTACGGCCAATGCTGTAAGCATAAAATATATAACAAAAAATAAATAATACCTTAAATAGTCTTTCAGCCATCTGGGCCTTCAGGACAAGTGACTTCACTTCAGGCCTTCTGAGCTCAGTTAGGGCTCAGACATCAATTCTCATTTTTTCATATACCTGCAAATTGAGCAATACTTTCTTTTCATACTGTTAGCTTTTTAATGTACAGCCACCTCAGTCTAAAGCCGCCCTGAAACAAACCATGGTAGGCTCTTACAATAAGCGAAGGCAAATGTATAATGAGTCATTTTAATGTGATGACACTATATGCATTACAGTAAGAGCAGAGTATTTTAAGTGAGGCAAACTTTTGCAGAATAACAAAGACTGTGTTGATGTCTTGATTAATGTGCAGGTAGGGCTTGGCTTTTGGACTATTTCACTTTTTTTCACTGACTTTCCCATACAAGATGATACTCAAACTACATTTCTAAGTAATGGTATCTCCATTACTCTAAAAAAAACACTTCTAATAAAGGCATCCCAAAACATAATAAAGATTTTTCTTAATCAAATCATCAACAGTTACATGCGTGTGGCATTATCTGCTGTGACGCTGACAAAGATGAGTGGAACTAGGTAAAACATTTCAGTTACAGGAGTATCATATCAGAGTCACAGGAAAACACACAGAAAAGGGCTGAAATAATGATGATGATAATTAATAATGATAATGATGATGATAAAAATAATAATTAATAATAGTAATAATAATAGAATGGCTTAGGTTGGAATGGACCTTAAGATCATATAGTTCCAACCCCCTTGCCACAGGCAGTGATGCCTCCCGCTAGACCAGATTGATCAAAGCCCCATCCAACCTGGCCTTAAGCACCTCCACAACTTCTCTGGGCAATTTTTTCTGGTGTCTTACTACCCGCGGAGTGAAATTTTTTTTCTAATATCTATTCTAAATCTACCTTTTTCCAGTTTGAGGCCATTACCCCTTGTTCTGTCACTACCTGCCCTTGTCAAAAGTCCGTCTCCAGCTCTCTTGTAGACCCCCTTCAGGTACTGGAAAGCTGCTATAAGGTCTCCCCAGAGTCTTTTCTTCTTCAGGCTGAACAACTTCAACTCCCTCAGCCTTTCTTCACAGGAGAGGCACTCCTCTGATCATCTTTGTGGCTCTCACCTGGACATGCTCCAACAGGCCAATGTCCTTCTTATGTTGAGGGCTAGACGCAATATTCTGGGTGTGGTCTCACCAGAGTGGAGCAGAGGAGCAAAATCACCTCCCTTGACATTCTTCTTCTTCTTCTTCTTCTTCTTCTTCTTCTTCTTCTTCTTCTTCTTCTTCTCCTTGACACACTTCTTTTGATGCAGCTCAGGGTACAGTTGGCCTTCTGGGCTGTGAGAGCACATTGCCAGCTCATGTTGAGCTTCTCATCAACCATCATCCCAAGTCCTTCTTCTCAGGGCTGCTCTCATTCCATTCTCTGCCCAGTCTGTATTTGTGCTTGGGATTGCTCCAGCCCATGTGCAGAACGTTGCACTTCGACTTGTTGAACCTTATGAGTTTGCACAGGCTTATCTCTCAAGCCTGTCCAGGTCCCTCTCATAACATCCCTTCCCTCCAGGTGTTGACCACTCCAAACAGTTTGGTATCAACAGCAAACTTGCTAAGGGTGCACTCAATCCCAACATCCATATTGCCAACATAGAGGTTAAATAGTACTGGTCCCACTACCAATCCCTGAGGAAGACCACTTGTCACTGCTCTCCACTTAGACATGGAGCCATTGACCAAAACTCTTTGAGTGCGACTGTCCAGACAACTCCTTATCCACCAAGTGGTCCATCTGTAAAATCCATGTCTCTCCGATTCAGAGACCGGGATGTCACGTGGGACAAATACTTTGCACAAGTCTGGGTAGAAGACATCTGTTGCTCTCCCCTTATCCACCAATGATGTGACGCCATCATAGAAGGCCACGAAACTTGTCAGGCACTATCTGCCCTTAGTGAAGCCATGTTGACTGGCACCAATCACCTCTCTATTTTCCATGTGCCTTAGCAGAGTTTCCAGCAGGATCTGCTCCATGATCTTGCTAGGCACAGGGGTGAGACTGACCAGCCTGTAGTTCCCCAGGTCTTCTTTTTTACCCTTTTTAAAAATGGAGGTTATGTTTCCCCTTTTCCTGTTGGCGGCAACTTCACTGAACTGCCATGACTACTCAAATATGGTGGATAGTGGCTTTTTTCAATTATTTTTTCCCTCTCTCTCAGCACCCATCTCATCAGATGCCATGGACTTGTGTACCTTCAGGTTCCTCAGATGGTCTCGAACCTGGTCTTCTCCTACAGTGGGTGGTACTTCATTCTTCCAGTCCCTGCCTTTGCCTTCTGTAACTTGGGTGGTGTGGTTAGAGCCCTTACCAATGATGATGATTATTATAAAATACACCCTGACCATGAGAATCTGCATTCTCAGCATGAATAATACAGATCTCTTACCTACAGTTAGGTCTGTCTTCCACCTTTCTTATTCTTAATAATACAGCATGGCAGAAAAGCTCAATTATCTCAGCCAGTGAAGGAGAAACAGATTTTCAGTCTCTCAAGTTAGATGGTGCACTTTTCACTGTGAGGGAGTGAGACACTGGAACAGGTTACCCAGAGAAGTTGTGGATGTCCCATCACTGGAAGTGTTCAATGCCAGGTTGGATGGGGCTTTGAGTAACCTGGTCTAGTGGGAGGAGTCTATGCCCATGGCAGGGGGATTGGAACCGGATGATCTTTAAGGTCCCTTCTAACCTAAACCATTCTATGATTCTATGATTTTTAATGTGGGTATTTGACTTATGCTCCCAGATTTAGAAGGGTTCTCCTTAATCTTCAATTCTCTAAAAGGGTGATCTTGTGAGGCTTGGTATGCCTTTGCCTTTAATGAAAACCAAGACTGATGCAAACCGTGAAATGAGCAGTCTTCTGTTCTTGCGATGGCATCTTAAATTATTTTTCTGTAGAAACTGTTCACTGATTCTCTATAAAAAGTGTATATAAATAACCACACAAAATAGTGTTACTTGGGCAGGGCCGTACTACAACAAGACATAGCCCACTCTCCAGGATATGCCATCCTACACATGACTCCTCATTGCTCACAATGCACGTTGACCCTGTCTCAGAAGTAATCTGATCCTATAACAATGCTAAGATGTACTTTGAAGATATCTTTTACCTGCATGCTTGGGTTCAAAATCCAGGCTTGAAATTACATTTTACATCTCTAAAAAGATTCTCTAAAGCTCCTTTAATTCCATAGTACTGTAAAAAAACAATGAAAATTCAATTGATCAATGCTTTTACTATATTATTATCTTGAATGTTATAATGATGATGATGATGATGGAAAATATCATCAGCTTCAATGATATGAGTTACTTTTCTATTTAATTTCCTCAGTAGAAGGTATATACTTTTATTTTTCACTTGAATTGTTAGTAATTTTTTTATAAATGTCAAATATTGACTTTTTGATAAATAAGCGTTCAGCAATTATTACAGAAAACTGAATGAAAAAACAGTGTTGCAGAATTAGACAGGGATGAGGGGACAGTCTTTAGTCCTGTGTGTTAAGGAGATGTGCAGAAGATGTTGGATCTTCTGACCAAGCTACATGAATTCCAGTCAGCCAGTCTTTGGATACTCACTAACACACTTCTTGGAAGTATATTTCTATACCAAGTTATGTTTCAGTAGTTTATGTCAATTTTCTTTCCCATTGGCTATGCCTCTGCAGTACCCTAAATATCTTAAAAGAAAAAAAAAACACAAAACAAAACAAAAAACCAAACCACCCCGTAGTTAAGATTTTCTTTTTTCTTCTATTGTACATATCTAGCCCTTGCAGGACCTCATTTCTTGTTAAGGGGACTATACAGGTAGACAATCAGAAAAGAGCTCGGAGGTCATATTGCTCAAGCCCAATGTTCAGCCTCAGCATAGACCTCATTTTTCCTTGCTTGGTAGATCCAGAGTTTTATCCATTCCAGAAATAAATATTTCCATAATCTAATAGATCTCACAGTAAGGTGCATGCTATAATATTTTAACACATTTTTGTTTCCCATCTTTCCCAATTATACCCACCATGAATCTCTTGCTAAATCTCTTTAATTGCACAATTGTATATTTTCTTTCAAATCAGTCAAATGATATGTACCTAATTCAGCCCATCAGGCTTTACATTTTCTTCAGCATGGAAGAAACTACTCACCTTTCCTTATGCAAGAACTAAAAAGTCCTCCAGTGTACCTTCAAAGGTTGTCTCTGGATTAAAGGAGTTCACAATACAGGATTGACATTCTCAGGGCAGAGGAATGTGGCATTTGCTACAAAGCATTAAAAACCTTGTTCCCTCACATTTAATACCTGCAATTATGTATTATTTAACTTTCTGAAAAAGTTTAAGAAAAAAAATGCTTTATATGTCACTTCAGAAATAACTGGATTTGTTACCCATTGCAATGGTAATCATTTGCATGTCTACTCACCAAGAATTTTGAACTTGTCTTTATACAGGGGGATCCTGAGGCACAGAAACACAATGAAACTCACCAGAGGTCAAAAAAATCATTATTGCTGGGAACAGAAACAACATTGTTTCTATTTAACTGAAAATACAGCATTTCACTTCATAATCTTCATTCACAAAGCCACATCCTGTTTTTGTCATTGAAAAACTTATTCATTTGTTGTTTCCAGAGATTAATAAGGAGAAGCTCTTGTATCAGGCATGAATTTTCAAACATGCATACATTTATATATAACTTGTGAAACTCTGGGATCATTGAACAATTTTGTCAATGCCTACGGGTCACCCTGATACAAAAAAGACTGCAAACCCAATAGCTACTTCAATATAAACGTCTTCATTAGAATATTCCTCAAAGAAAATTTTGCACCACCACCATCCGAATCATTGTCATTATAAAGTCTGTGTATCAGTACCTAGGTATTTAATAATAAGAAAATACAGTTAAGAAGGATGATTTTTTTTTTCTTTGTAAACCTAAATAAACTTCATTGTTACTTTCATTCTGAAATGTATTAATTTATAGTTAATACTCTTACTGTCATTATTAAAAACACATAGAAAATACGGACCTTTCTAAAAAACAGAGTGGTGGTTAATTATTTAAAGGTTCCATTTCATAGCTTCAGAAAAAGAAAATAAACAAATTCATTATTATTAATTGACAATATTTTACCAGTGCATATGGGCCCCAGTGAACTAAACATTATGCAAGCCACAAAACACTGAATTAAATCTTGACTCTGGTAAAATGAATACAATAATTCTATCAAGTTCACTGAAAATTTCATCCCTGGCTAGAGACAGTCCCTCTTCTGAAGAGTATGCAAAATTTAGTCCCCGGTTTTGCACACACACATGCATAACTTTTCTCAGGTGATTAGTAAAGCTCCTTTTTTATTCATCCCCAGCACCAGAACAAATTACAAAGATAAAAGCATTGCAGGGACTGAAGTGAAGTTGGATTAGTTGTCTGTGATGCCTTTATCATCTGTGATAACTTTACTCAAGGTTACACAGGTTTTTAAGAACTAGATTAGGGGTTAATTTAATAGATGATGTAACCAGTGGGTGTAATAAACAAATCTGAAGAAAAGGGGAAAGAAGTCTCACAGTAATGTGAATGGATATTTAAGAGGGACAGATTGGTGCTTTATTTATTTGTGAATGTTTTATGTTGGAACTAAACTACATGTAGATCAGACCAGAATAAGCTCATGGCATGGCACTCTTTCTTCAGGATGTATCTTGCCAGCTTCTTTTTCTGACTTGCTATTGTGCAGCTACTGCTTGACTGCTATAGGAAACTCCTGCTGCTCTGTGTTCTTCTCATCATGATCACCTTTTCATTTTAACTCAAAAAATCTACAGAACTGAGTTTAATTTCTGAAGTTTAAAAGGCTTGTTCTTTCTTGAATGTGAAGTTTGATTAAGGACACTGGGTTTCCCAAGTGAGGCACTACACAGCACAAGAGTCTTTTGTATGTGTTGTTGCAGGGCAGTGACTAGGCATACTGAAGTGCCAGGACGAATCTGTGTGCTTTCACTGTCTGCCAGCATTGTCATCATGGCAGATCACACAGCTTTATTTCACTCTATATGGGAAGATTTAGTTTCTGCAGTCAACTTAAGAACTGAATCAAATGAATTTGGAAACAGGAGTTTCAATACTTACTTTCCAGTACCCAGCATCTATTTATCCCATTTATTCAAGCGAGGTCCACATCCCAATTCCAAGGTCCCAGTTAGCGTCTATTTCAGAAAGGGGCTTGAACATTTTGTTTAATTGAACTGTATAAGTTTTTCCTGCGACTTAGAAGAATTAGCAAGAATAATGAGTAACTTAGAAATAAAACGCAAAACAACAGCAACATCCTGAAACACATTTGTCTTCAAACTCAGGGGTTGGTCACTGCTGAAGTTCTATGAGGATTTTCAACAAACCTCCAGAGGGGCTTACAAGTGGCTGGAGGTTGTGTTGGCCATCTGGATAGAGGTCTTTACACACTGAGCACGTTTCACTATTTGTACTATTGTCAGGAGAAAAAGATCTAGATCACTTGTTACCCTAGAAAGATGAAAATGCACCCACCTGGTGCAAACCCATTACAGTTAAATACAGACTAAAGGCATCAGCTCCCCCGCCCTCCCCCCCCCTCCCCCCCCCTCCCCGCTTCTGCAATTTCCATCATGAAAGCAAACAAATAACTAAAAACTGTGTATGTGGCATCTAATTTATCCTTGTACTTGTAATTTATTAGTAGTGTCCATTTACTTTTAAAGCTTCTGCAGCAATGATGGTGATTTTCACTTCTCTCATCTGACTATTAAAATAAATCTTCAACAAAACCTGAGGAATGGGGAACAACTTAAGAGGCGCTATTGTTCAAAGTTAGTCGTTTCTGCTTAGTTCAGTGTTGTATCATTCATCCATGCTTTGAAATCTGAAATTAGGGTAGGTAGGGCTGGAAAGAGAATAACAGACCAGTGACAAGACCGCTCTAAATCTCCATTCTTAAGAGATAAGGGGGAAAAAACACACCTAAACCCATATTTTTTCATATACTTCCTTTTTCGGTTATAACAATAGCACAGAAAACTAGCACTTAAAGCTGGATTGATTGCTGGGTAGATGACATATAGCCTTTGTGAGTGGGGGAAAGAAACTGATAAATGTTTTTTTTTCGCCTTCACAACCTTTTTCTAAAGCTGCAGAAAATGTGTCATGCATAAAAAGTATGCAATTTTCATGTAATTAGAGGAACAGGAGATGAAAATGAGTTCCATCAGAGCAATCAAGGATGGTAATGTGGCATGGATTTGTCAGTGCCTATTTGTCATGAAAGCAAAACCCAACAAGTGTTCTATATTTTATTTCATTATTATCATTACTATACCTTAAAAAAAAACACTTTTAAAACACCAACGAAACATAATTTTATAATTGTGATATAAAACCAACAGCAACAACCCACTGAATAAACTAAAATAATCTCAATTTTTTATCAGACTTGTTAGTTTTGTTTTTATATTGGTGACTAAGTTAGTTTTGTTCCTTCAGAGAGAGTAAAAAGTGGTGTGATTCATTCTTATGTTATTGTAGCTTTGCTCCAGTACCATCTCTGGGTTAGCTGTTTCCATTCTGCAAGTTCGTATAGCAACCTATGCTCTGTTAAAGAGTCCCCATTCATCCCACTAAGTAATAACTGAGGCATCCAAATTAGGAGTGCAATCATCCTAAATTGCCCTATAATCTGTCAGAAAAAGAAGTGCATCCCACTATGCCTGCGAAACATGTTAAGTCCTGACCTGTCTCCACCTGCCTATAGAGGAAGGTCAAGTGAGTAGTCTCCTAAATTGTGTGACTCGGGTAAGCACCTATAGCTAGCCAGGGTGAATATGAGTCTTGAACAGAAACCTCAGCAATGTCACTCTCCACCGGTCCTGTTACATCTTCACCTCTTCCGCTTGAACCTCAGTTAGCAAACAAAAATATAGCTCCCTTGCATGGAAGCAGTCAGGCCTCTGTGTTTTATCAACAGCAATTAAATGACCAAAGGGATGAAAATGTTAACTCATGTTGTCTGTTTTCCTGACACTTCCATGAAGAGTATAAATTCACTAGAACTGTGGCTGTATGTTTGCATAGTGCCTGGGGACAATGCTTATAATAAAATAATAAAAGCAAGAGCGCTGTAAATCAGTGTCAGTAATAATAATCCAGGATGATAAGATCTGCCTTGCAGGGTCAGATCAAAGGTCCATCTAGCCTAATATTCTGTTGATGACAGTGGTCAAAGACAAATACTTAAGGAAAAAAAAAAAAAAAAAAAGCAACCAGGCAAATATGCAATGGTTGTTCCCCTGGTTTATTCTCTCATCTTCTGGAAAATATGTGGCTTAGAGGCTGATGACTCAAACAATGATATACATGGTTAATATGGTTCAATTTATTTCTGGAAGGAGGCACTAAGCATTTACAACAGTTAGTGACAGCTTTAAAAATTGCTGCTCAGGAAATATCCCTTCATTTATTTCCTATAAATATTTTATTTTATTATAGTCTAGTTATGCACCAAAAAAATATAGGCATTATACACAGACGAACACACTCCCCAATTTGTTACAGGCTATTCTGATTAGAAATGCAGAGCCCTTTAGTTAAAGGTTGATGACGGTTAATATATTCCCTGTTTTCTCCCCTTGGGCTGAAGGTGGGAGACAGTTGCTCTCAAGTTGCATATGGCTCTCTCGAGCCATCCATGATAGGTCTCTTCTCAGTCTTTCAAGCTAGCATATGCACAGATTTCCTGCTAATGCAATAGGAATAACAAAAACAAGAACCTGAGAAGATGGAGAGTGGAAAACTGTTAGAAATAGTTACTTGAGTTTTCTGAATAATGGATTTCTCCTGATGGTACTTGCTGACAGAGTGTGTCTGAGCTTGCAGCAGGGAAGGAATTGTGGCAGTCCCCCCAGATGAGCTGAATGGCAATTGTGTGTCTTCGGTGTGGTGACATTGTCAAAGAGCAGACTATACACTGCTGAAACACACAGCCCTCTGACTGAAAAATCCCTGCTGCTATCAGTGTGCTTGCTGTACACTGGTACTAGAGGACATGGTATTTTTCCACTGGTGTTTTCATTTTAGAAACATATAAGACATAAAACTGAAATACTTATTCAAGGAAAAACAATCTTTTGCTTTGCTGGGAAAGGAGTTTGGCAGGCACTTCTTAAGGCAAAGACTCTGGGAACTACAAAAGCTCATATCTGCTGTCTTATGTCCATAGGAAGAACCAAGAGATTCAACAATTGCTTCTCAAAAAAGCAAAACAAAGCCCTGAAACAGACCAATCTCACATTGAGGGCTCAGTTTGGGTTGGAAAATATATTAGTATTTTGGGGACTGAAAGTAACTTGAGGAAGGTAAGTCAAAATTCCTAGAGCAACATGACCTAGAGATTAGGTATTTATGGTCGTTGCTTGGGTTGCTGTTGGGTGGGTATTTTTGGGGGGACACACATACATACACAGAGTCTTTCTCGAGAGGAACTAGCATGTAATATGTGCCATTACTTTAAAGCATGCCTTCTGCCATACTTGGCCAGCTCCAGTGTCAAATGAAAAGAGGAGCCATGGCCTCACTGCCTTTTCCATTTGAAGCATCTAGGCTTGGCAATGCCTGATGGAGTCAATTCTCAAGCTCTTTGCTCAAACTGATTCTTGACTAGTGATGAAACTGAGATGAAAGTTATTCTAAAATTGCCCTCTGTGTGCCAAGAAACATCACAATCTAGTCCTGAACAAGGGAAAATTAATTTCTCGCTTGGGAGCCGACTCAGGTGCTGGTCCCATCTTTGTTGTTGGAAGATGGGTTTATGTGCTGTGGCATCTCACTGCAGGACCTCTGGGGCAGAAGGGAATTTCATACCTCCTTAGCTTCCAGTCAATCTACACGGTCTCAGTAAAATAAAATTACTGACATTTATCACTAATTAGCTAATAATACCATTATCTAGACTAGTTAAAAAATAATCATGAGAAGGAAAAAATATCTAGGGAAGAATTATTTAATTTAGTAAACTTTTTTTTTTTTTTTTTTTGAATTGAGTAATTATTCTTCTAAAGTCAAGATTTGCTAGGAGGAAAAAAAGCCCTTCAAGCATTTTTTCCATTACTTCGTCTGTACATAAAGTCGGGATAAAATGTTAACTATACCATTACAGAAAAAATGTTTTACAGTCAAAATGAACAAAGCGTTTTGTTTTGGTTTGGTTTGGTTTTTTAAAATCTTTTTTCAAAGAAAACAAAGTTGCACAGGCCTATTTAACCCCTACAGCAACGTAGGAACCATGAGTTGTTCTCACTCCTCTGTAAAAAACAGAATCCGGTACTAGAGGAAGTGAGAAAAAATGTAATAAGGGAAACGAGGTCAGGTAATGCCTTGACTTTTCAGACTCGGGGTTCTGAAGATCAAACCCATATGGTCATTGGGGTGTTACTTGGGAGAACCAGATAAACATAAAATGGTGAACATCACCATAGAGCATCTGGTGGACACCAAGAATAAGCACAGAACAAGGAAAGTAATTTTCCATCCAACCTGAAAGAGGTAGCAATTGCTTTTTTTGGTAAGTTTCCAGTTCCTTGTAGTCCAAACTCATCTGTGAAGATTGGTGAGTTCTTACAGTCCATTGTGACCAGATATGAGGGTTTGGGACCTTGTTTCTTTTCTCCCATTGACACATATGCTTTCTATTTTGATGTAAATTATTAGAAAAAGAACAATTCACTTGGTTAGCATCTTTTTGCATGATCTCTTACAAACAGAAATCTCCACAGTTTTCCATGGAAAAATAACATCTGCATGTGCATATGTAGTCAGCACAGTATATTCTGGGAAGTGTCTGCACAGTTGATCCATCCAGTGTTCCCTAGGCATCTCAGATTTGCTGGGTCAAAATGCAGTAATTCATATGTATAGTATTTCTGGAGTTTTGCAAAAGTGTGTGCTAGGCAGCTACAGTGTATATGTTTTGTGGGATTTTTGGAGTTTGGCATGCAAATTGAAAGTACTACACATATTTGAAAGCATCAACCTGCTTGGACTGTAAAACACCTGGAAGTTTTAGATAAATGTAGAATATAGCTATATAGAATATAGATTCAGCTGAAAAAGAAAACAAGCACCTGTTCTAGCTGTGAGCCCAATGGGATGGTTTCTCTGCAAATATAAGGTTTTCCTCTTTGCAGAGGTGCAAGGACATTAGAAATGAAGGAGAAATGAAAAAGAGGAAATCCATTGCTAAATAGAATGAGTTCCTCGTAGTGAGAAAGTACTGTTAGTTCTGGTGTCCAGCGAAATCTGTACCCAGACATTTTTCTCATGAATGGCAGGAAGGAAAAAGGAGGCTTTACAGTTTACAGCCTCCAAAGGAGAGATATAAAAGTGACAGGACAGTAATACCAAGATGGACCAAGTGATCTTCAGAACTAGCTCCCGACCCCCACACAGTAAGAGATGTAAAAGTGCTTTTTACCATTACCTGAAATGTTTTCTCTGTGTCTCTGATTCCTCTTAATGTAAGTCACTCAGCTTCCTGATCACCACATCAGACATTTAGAAGGAAGAAATTGTCCATTTTAAGGCAGATTTGACTCTGTCATGTTATGCAGGTCTTACTGATACCAGGGGAAGTTGAGTATGAATGAAGCACAGACGTGCTATAGCCATAAAATTTCCAGAATCCTCACTTGCTGCTTTAACATGCCAATATTCTGCTTGGTTATATGGCTTTGGCATCTTATTCTTTCCAGTTAGGGGAGATGGGGGCATAACAAAATGTGAACACAGCGCTGAACACAAAGGTGGTTCAATCTCATTTTCTTCCCTGGCATGATGTGGGTTTATTTTTTAAATTATTATCTTTTTCTCTTCATAGCTGTTGTTCAGACCCCTCCCTTCCCCCTACCCCCCTGCTCCCTTTCCCCCTTTCCACCCTCCCCCTGCTTCCCAGAGATGAGCAACTTTGCCATCCTTATTGAGTAAATAAATAAATAAATTTCTGTGAGGCAGCTTGGAAGAATGTTTGATAATCTGAACCATTACGGAGGTGAAATTTCATTACACAGATGGTGACATCCCAATGTCTATCATCAAAACACAGCAGGTAGAAACGATCAGCTAGGCCCATTCCCCACTATAAAATTACACTTACATTAATGTCACTCTAGATTTCATTATGCGGAAAATGATATTGCACAGGTCTCTGGCATGAGGGAGACTGGGAGAGGAGAAAAAAAATAAAGGAGAGATGAGTACCTAGGTGAGGGAGTGGGGGGAGGATGGGTGGGCACAACGGAGAAGCAGAACATGGGCTAGGAACAATTGGCTCTGCCAATGAAATAAATACACAATCACATCTAAACCTTGTCATATTTACTGTGGTGTCACGTTGCTTCCTAATTGTCTACAACCCCAGCTCCCACTTCAGGTTCTGATGGAGTGCTTAGAAGCCTTGCTGCAGGAATGAGGGAGATTCACAATTAATTTTTATTAATAAGGTCTTAGTATATGTGAAGATGATACTACACCACTTCAGAAGTGTCTTCTGAATGCTGGATGGACATGAAGAGGTAAGCCCTCATACTTACACGAATACACATATGGGATTTTACATCTGGTGAACAACTTCCCCATGTGAGTGAGGATTTTGAGCAATTACTAATAGCAATTGCTAGGGGCAACATAGAAGGTCTGAATGAGTCCTGTGGTATCATTGTTGACATGGCCAAATCCAAGTTTCCTTCTACGTAGTTCAACATGTTGTCCACTAGAGAGACGCATTGGGAATAACTATAATATTTAGTTATCAAACATTTTGGGCCCTGCCAGTCAAACTAGGGAAAATATCCCCTAGGATTATTTTATTTAAATTTTATTTT
>NW_009647416.1:937142-950473 GCF_000708025.1 Charadrius vociferus
ATTTTATTTTATTTTATTTTATTTTCTCTTTTTTAATTTCTTTTCTGTGTTCTGTTTTGTTTTCTTTTTTCTCTTTTCCCTTTTCTTTGTTTTCCTTTTTTCTTTTTTCTTTTCTTTTTTCTTCTGTTTTTGAATCTTTTTTTTTTTTTTTTTTCCCCACTCTTCTTCCTTTTCATCTTATGTACAGGGAAGCCAAGCTTTTCAGTTAATATGAGATTGACATTCCAAAAATATCCATGCAGAATTATCAAGCTCAAAGCCTCTTTATTTCCCAGATTTAGACTTTTGGGTAAAAATACCAATCATCTTCCTCTGTCTGTCTCTCTGTCTCATTCTCTTTCTCGAGCTAAAATTTTTGTAAACATTTTTTTGCAGAGTGGGTTTAGATTGTGAAATCTATTTTTCAACAAAAAAGCCAAACGCTTTGAAAGTGTTATTCTTCCCGGAAAGTATTATCCCACTGCAAGTTTGACACGTCTTTAAAAAAAAAAAAAAAATAAAAAAATCCCCAAAGGCTAATACTTTTTTTTTTCAGGCTAAATTGACCACAATCAGAATATTTCTGTCTGTTGACACTTGTCTATGCTTCCCTTAGCTCTCATGAAGACTCTTCGATATTGTAATTCAGGTAGCTCAGATGCCATTCACCAAGAGGGTCCAAACATCATGGCTTGATTAAATGTCCTGTGATACAATCTACACTCTCATTGCACCACCACTATTATCACTGTATAATTGCTGTGGTGGACATCATTCAGCAAGGACCCATCTGAAATAGAGTAATGAGTTAGCACAGCAGCTCTTAGGGTTAATGCTAAGGAAAACTAACACAAAATACGTGATGAGGTTTCACACATGAAAACAAAATACTGTGCGATGACAGAAATATTTCATTTTTATAGAGAAAAGTCATTAGGAAATATTTTGTTAATTCTGAGTTTAATGTTTTTACAGAATCTACCACTATTTCTACTTTTTACCCCAATTTGGGGTAAGAGTAACTCCTGATACTGGAAAACAAACTCAAAGGACAGAAAATTCGTGTTTAGGGTGCTCACTTGTGTTTCTCTCGGAAATGCCACATTTTTTCACTCAGAATCCAGGTTAATTTTTACATCTCTCTACCCTGTAAGTTAAGTGATGAGACATGACAGAATTTCCTTGTCTTATCAGTGATCTGCATGATGCTTCAGTCTTACATTACCAAACAGACTAAGGCACAGATTCGTATTACAGTAGGAAACTTAGTACTGAAATTACCCAGGGGTCTTATTATATCTAAGGGAGAGTGAGTAGTGCTTTGAAAGAATAACTTTCATAGTAAAATAACTATTATATGGCTTTAAAAGTTTAAATTGAAGGTGTGTACATGTTAGCTAGATCAGGCTGCTTTTACGATCAGTAGCAATCTGATTAATAGAGTTAATAGAGTTTAAGCTATGATACATCTAAGCAAATCTAGGTGCCTACTTCAGGATGACTTGAATGTCATCTGAAATTTACTACACTTATCTGTGGATTATATAAGAACTACTTCTGACCTTAAATCACAAAGTTAGTGTCTACACAAATTTGTCTCCATTTTAGACTAGGGATTCAAAGTAATATTCTGAAATATATCTTACAAAAAAGAGAAGAGGGATTTTGAAAGTGTTCATCTCCATTAAATTCTGAGAAATCTGACACCCTAATTTAAATGAGACAATAAGTCTCTAAGTGTCTAAAATTAGACAAGGTGTCTCTCACCAAAAACCTGAGGAATTCTGATTCTGGAGTTCAAAATCCTTAGAACTGATAAAAACTTTGTGTGTGTGTATATATATGTACACACAGACACCTGCACACGCTAAAATATGTATATGCAAGCATTATGACTAGAGGAATGGCTTTAATAAGTAGTCATCTGGCAAAGGTTCTTCCAATGAAATTTTATGTCCAGTTTTGTAAAGTGAAAAGTATGAATATTTTAGACAAACATTTGAAGACTATTTCAAACAGAATAAGAACCCTTATGTTTTAACCATCACTGTGTTACATCCTTTATTAAGCAACAGTATCCAGGGTACAAATAATGGATCTTCTTTGCATTTCATTTAACAAATATATTGATTGAAGTCCCTTTTCAAACCTCAGCAGACGGGATGCTTTAGGGGTAATTTTTTCAAAGGAAGTTTGCATGGGGATTTAACCAGCCAACTTCCCTTGATGTTAGCAGGAACTATGTGACTAAACCGATACACTACTTTGAAAAGACACCACTAAACACCTCATGTTGAATTGCTGGAAGTCTTTGAACTCAGCAGGATCATTGCTTGAATAAGAAGTGGTGGTTCAGATCCAACATATGAATCAGTTATAATAAGAAGAGCTATAAATGGGACAAAGAGTGCAGTTGTCCAAAGAGAAAGGGAAGGTTTGTGTAGCATAAAGAAAGTAGATTTGGCATTAAATCTTTTCTTTCTTCCCATTCCATCCTGGAGGACACTTCTGGGAACATCACAGATGAAGTGGTTTCATTAAAATAATTTTCTTCAGTCAATTACTAGGAAGGTGGTCCTGATGGATTTTACTGTAGTACATTTTAGAGCAGACTTTAGCCTGTTCTAAGAAGTCATTTATAGGTAGCAAGGTGATGGGCAGTCTGAAGGTAAAGGCAAAGACCTACAACAAGGACAAGATTCAGTCTGGAGGCTGGTCAGACCTAAGACATTATTACTTTAAGATTACTCAGAACTTGATTCCAGCAATTCACTATTTAACTATATCATAATTCTCCTCCTGACTTGTTTATCGTCTTAGACAGGAACTAATACATGATTAGATTGAGACAAGAAGGAATCACTTCCTATTCTTCTTTGATGTCACATGCTTTCCCTGTAGGAGCTCTGTGTCCCCTCCATCTCCCATGGAGAAGAAATAGAAGTTTCATAGGTTGCTTTTATATGTCATGCAGAGCAGGAACACACAACAAAGGTCAAATTCAGTCCAAATTATTTCAGACCATAATTCATTTCCTGAATAAGCCTTTCTTTGTACTTTATAAAATCTTTAAAGAAAAGTCCTTTGAAGCATTCAATCAGAGAATTCTGATTTGACTTAGTTTATGCTTCTGATATAAAAGAAACTTTATTTTCTTTCAGGAGGAAAATAGAAGGGAAATTTGAAATGTTACTACAAAATATATAAATTAAAATTAAAAATACATAGCATAACTATAGGAAACATTAGTCTGGCAGCATTAGTTTGACAGAAATATTAGGCCCAGGAATACATTGTCATTAGATGCGATTAAGGTAATCTTCCTAAAATTAGACAGACAGAGATGTACCATTGTTATCTCCTGCCGCTGCTTGCCTACCAGACTTGTGACATTTTGGGGGTATCTTTTCAAAACAGCATACAGTTTTAGCTGCATGACTCTCAGAAACATCAACAGAAGCTGATCGATTAAATCCCACACTTGCCCTCGCTTTGAAAAATTTCCCCTTAAGCATCCTGTCTGTTGAGTTTTTGGAAAGGACTTCGCTGTTTACATGTAGAGAAATCCAGGAAAATATTCGATCTATATTAAAAGTTAAATTAAATTAAATTAAAATAGAATAAGACTAAACTAAACTAAAATAAACTAAACTAAACTAAAATAAAATAAATCAGCATTTTTACTTGTTCTCTGCTCCCTTGATTTCTGCTCTGGTACTGTGAATGCATTCCAAGCTTTGTTACATCCATCAGGGATGGTACAGATGGACATTTTGCCTGTCCAACCTGACTCAACCGCTTGAAGATTCATCAGAGAGATTCTGTTGGCAATTGCAAATGGATCCAATCCAGAGCCAGCAGATTTTGTCTCTCTAGAGGAAAGCAGGACTGTAAAGGGCAGACTAGACTGGCAAAAATATTTACTTTTATATTTCATCACTTCAAATTTATAATAGGACAAAATGTCTTTAAAACTTCACCTTTTTAATAGGATACTAACAGAGATTTTCAGTGCAATTCATTTGCTGGCAAGTCAGATGCTTGAGAGCAGGAAGCATTTTAAGCTGAAAAAAAAAGAAAAGAAGAAAAGAAAAGAGAAAGCAATCAGCAGGGTGACATATACTTTATTAGTCCTCTTCAAAATCACTTCCTCCCCTTTCTCCCTTTTATATTTCTTGTCTTTCTATGTGCTCTCCTTGTTACATTACATCCCTCATTTTAGGCATTTTAATCCCTCCAAAGGGATGCATCCCAGTGGCACAGACAGTTGTAAGGCACAATTCTCAGCTACACCATGGCTCTTTTATGCTGCTGCGGCAGCGAAAAGCGGCCTTATAGCCCATGGAACTGGCCACTGTGGAATATTCTCCCCACTATGCACAAAACGGGGTTTCAGAAAGTGAGTAAAGTCAGCACATTGGCTATATAATGGCCTCTATCACATCTCCCAGTGTAAAAGACCCCATGCCTAGGGTAAGCGTGTGGAATGAAGAAAGGGGAGCTTGCTTGGAGTCTTATCATGGCCTCGAGAGAAAAATTCCACAAAATTTGGGTTGTGATAAAAATCAGGATACTCAAAAAGCCCTAAAGGGTACCTTTTTGATCCTCAATGAACCATGGTGCAATGAGGAGAATCAGTTATTTATTACCTCTTGTAGAAATGTAGCAAAGTCCTCAGTGGTTTTTCTGGGGTAAACATGAATATGTGGAATATACTTGTTTCACACCAGAGGAGCTGTCAAACGTAAATATCTCCTGCCTTCTCATGTTCAGCAGCTGGGAGGAGTTAACCTATTTTTGTTTGTACAGGTGAAAGTCTTGCCAAAAAGACTTTTCACTGTTTTCTATTCTTTTGTAATTGAAGTTTTAGATAGTCACCGCAGTCTCTTTCTAGATCTGATAGGGAATGTATAACTTCCCTTCTCCTTTTCTTCTGGACCCTGTTTGGTCAGTTGTTAAACAACGCCACAGTTGGTCAGAACATTTTTCTTCCCAGGTTTCATATGTTTCATATCTTTGCTTCATGTCATCTGTGCTTCATCGACCATGGGTGCTGTTGGCACTCATACAAAGTGAGCTCTGGGTTTCCTTCTCGCCCGCCTCAGGGAGTGTATGTAGACTGCAGTCCTTTGCAGAGATGCCACTGATGACGCCATGCAGAAAGCGCAGAATCAGAATAACCTTTCTGCTGGTTCTGCTCTCCACTAATGCCCTCCTTGAAACAGCAAGTCATCCTGCAGCTATGCCACTCCATTTGGATATACTAAATAAACCTGATGTAAGTGTTCACAGCCACATAAAGTACACCGTTGAGTGCTCAATCGCAGGCACACTTCACTGCATATTGTCAGTAGACTCTGTATATGTAATTTATTTCTCTCAAAAAAGCCCCACTCTGAAAATAGAAGTAACGACAACACAATTTCTCAGGAATTGCTCTGCGAGGAAGGTGTGGAGTGGACCTTTACCACATTAATGGCTGCTGGGAATCCAAGTGGATTTCTCAGCCACGAAATAGAGAGGAACTTCAGGCTCATCCAGCTTGGTGATTGACCACAATATGTTGCATGTTCTCAAGCCCCGTCAATTTCAACTGTGTTGAAAGTCCCTATTTTCCACTATTTTTTTCCTCTTAGTAAAAGGATTCATATTAGTTCCAGTGACTTTTGGGTCAGTACTCCCTAACTACAGAAACCAAAAGGGAGAGGGGTTAAAATGGCCTCAGGCATTCTCAGCCCTCACCAGCCCCTGAAGGAAGGTAAGGCTGCCTCAGGGTGGCTAGAATTTATATTCTTCACACAATATTGCATACATATAAATGCTGCTTTGTAAAAATGGGTGTTTTTTATCCTTTCACATTTCTAGCTTTTTTTTGTATTCTGGAGTTTAGAAAGGAAACAATATAGACCATTTCCAGTTTCTAAGAATTTACCACTACCCTTTCCTACTTCTTCCACACCCTCCAAGAGTACCCCTTTAGTAAGCTTTCAGCTCTGTTTACTTTAGCGCACTATTTAAATTAAATTGGAAAAGTGATATTGAAAACATTAGTTGATTCTACAGTGGATGCCCAGTACATTATTTAATCAGAAGCTTTGGTTCCTTATAGAAAAAAGTACCTGTGCAAAGGTAAGCTTTAACTGTATAAAGGTACAAATATATATATAAAAAAAAGATATATATATACGTACACATCTATGTGTGCATGTGACTACTGTTAATATTGTTTTATTATTTTATTATTTCAGCATTTATTTTATGTGGTTATTTCTTCCTTTGTTTTGCTTTTGCCTACTCTTTCCTCCAGAAAAAAAAAGCCTCGTGTCACTTACTCTTAGAAAACATAACAGCTTTGAAATCTATTTTCTTCTCTTTTTAATCCTACTTTAATCCTTCGGAGCTGTAAACCAAGGAAAATGCCTATTTTCTACTGTATATATTTACAGCTTCTATTCTAAATAACTTTAGTGCTTTAGGATTTGTGGTCAACATAACTTCCTGTATGGAGGAAAAAAGAAAAATCAGACTTTTAAGCCCCACAGGGAACAATTCAGCTCTACTGGGTTCTTTAATGTAGGATCCATATAAAAGCAATCAGAGCTGTTCTTTCTCCACTCCAGCTATTTGGCTCCTTTCTGCTATTGTCTGGCATATTCTTACCTTCAGTTCTCGGGCAGAGATGCATTTAATAACTAAATGCACCAAGGCAGTTATTAAATTCACCACCATGATCCTCTGAAACATGCAAAGGATAGACAAAGCTTAGAATTGTCTTCCAAAGATGATAATTCTATAATTCATGTGCATGTAAGAATTTGCCTTACACAATCTTTAGTTTTGTTATAACAGAAATTGTTGATGGAATATAAAAAAAAAGTGACCAGGAGCTCATAAAGCAGTTTCATCATATGAGCTTCAGAGGTGTAACTGTTCATGCCTCTATCTTTCTTTTTGCTACTTTTATGCTCATTAAATAAAATGTACACAGTAAGAATAGGGAACAGCGATGAAAGACTCATTAAGCCATCATATTTTGGTGTCATTACAGCATTGTTCTGTATATGTCCTCATTCTTCCTAGGAGAATAAAAAGAGAAAGGAAATTTTTTCCTAATGTATGAATCCATAATGGGTTACTTGGGTATGAGCTGTGGGACATTTCATCTCTGGTTTACCTAGTCAAAAAGTGGACACATCCATAAAATATCATAAAAGTTAATCCACTAATGCATAGGCCTGAAGCTGCAGAAGTATTCACTTAGTAACTCTCATTGAACTCAAAAGAAGCATAGCACCTACACAGCATTCAAATTCAGAACTTACAGGAATGATTAAAGGAAGAAAGATTAGAATGGACTATCTTGGTTGTTAAACTTAGTTCCTTAGTGTTATATGTAGTTATAAATTTCATGATCCTGGAAGTTTCCCTTTTAGATTGAGTTAAATTCTTGAATCCTTCTAGTCCCAAAGATGGCTCTTTGCCTGGTGTCATCCTGTCTGGTGCATACATTGTCTTTCAGAATAGGGAGTTGTCCTCAATGTTTAACCTCTCATATGTTTGTACCAGTCAGCTGTTGATCTGCTAGCTAGCTGTTGTCTGTTTTTTTTCAGACTTCCGCTCTACAGTTTTGCACTGGAAGATTAAACATTTGTTCAGAAGTTTGAAGCCTATTGACAGTAGACTTGTTCTTTTTAGTTGCCTGTCATGGACTGTTGAAAACAGCTCCCTCAGGGCTAAACAAAGGAAACATCTTTACTTCTTGCTCATATAAAATATGTTTCTACACTCTTGATCACCATAGTCACCCTCTTCTATGCATGCTACCATGCAAAGTCAAATTTATTTAGTTCTAATCTCCTTCTTGATTCTGAATTGGGAGTGATGATGTGGAGAAACATGTCTGCTGCTTCTAGATCACAGCCAAGAGTCATCAAGGGTAAGTACTATATGGAGACCAAAATCACAACACTGACCTATAATTGGTTACTCTACAAGAGAAATAAGGCCTGCCATTTGATTGAATGCTGACAGAAAAAAAAAATATTTGTGACTAAGTACTGTGATTCCCAGGATTATAATGCAAACTCTTTAAAAAACACTGAGAGGAAGGCCTCCTTTTCAAAACAGCAACTTAACAAACCATAAGAGAAATCAAGATAATTGCCTTTATCTGAATAACAGTTTTAGTAGAGGATCATCTTTTGCTTTTCTTGTTTTAAACAAAATGGATCAAGTTGGGAAAAACAGCAAAAATCATTGAATGGAGCACAGCCAATGAACTCATGCATAGATTCTCTGGTAGATAATGTAGGATGGTTTGGTCAGGATGCGAAATTGATTGAAGTTTCCATATATAAAAGATTTCTCTCTTCTTTTAACAGCCATATGGTTCTTGGAAGAACTTAATATCATGTTCTTCTTCACATTTTTCTTAGATTTGGGTGCAAAACATAGAAAGGCACACATGTAAATGCACAGGCGTGCATCAAAAAAGTATATACTCCATATTTTCAGGAAACTAGTCTAAGAAAGTATCTGACTTTGAACAAATAAGAATAAAGTAGATTTGACATTTAAAAAATACTGTGAAAATAGTTTTTCATTTTCCCAACCAACTCTAAAACAAACAAGAGTTAGAAATCTAAAATCAAAATGCCCCAAATGAACATACAATATAACCTAAAAAACTTAATTTTAGGGTTCATAACACACCAGATCATTTTGGCTTCATTCTTTTAGCACATGCTGTCATGCTTTTGGGTTTCAGCTGGTAACAGAAAAACAACAAAATGTGATGAGAAAATGCTGTAAAAGGAGTATTAGCAAATTGGCTGAACACACTGAGTCCTTGAAAGCCCATAAGAAAGCTTATTCTTTTGGCCATCCTAATGTCAAGAACAAAGTTACAGTGATATTTGGAGACCAGTTCTCAGCTGGCATCAATTGGCATAGCTGCACAATGGAGCTATTCTGGATGGAGCTTTGCTGATTTCCATCTGTAAGGGATTTGGTTTTAATCTTCTGATACGGACTACCATTATAGTCTTCTCCAACTGACTAAAAAATAAAAGATTTCCTCTTTTCCTTTGGGTAATGCAGAATGATTCCCTAATGTTTATATCAAGTATTAAATGACTAACACCATAGAGAGAGTGGTTCTGGCTTCACTGATCTTAAACTCTCCTATATCTGTTGGAATCATGAAACTGAGTGAGGATGACATTAAAATGTGATGTGTTCCAACATTTCCTCTCCATAACCTTGTCATAAACAAAATTTTTATTTCTATTCATCTACCACTTCATAGCTCAGAAAATCTGGCACTTTATTTTCTTGTTTTAACAGTTACTTGTGTATTACCCTTTGTATATATTTATTTATTTTATTATAAATCCTCTCTTTGCTTCTAGACTTTATTTCTTTTCCTTTTTATTTACCAGTAGGGAGACTTAGATAGGCTCAGTTTTCTTAATCCTCTTTATAAATTTAAAAAACCCAATTAAGTCTGCACAAGGTCTTATTTTTCTGATGGAAAAGAAAATCAGGCTTCCTGCAACATAATAATGCTTCGCACTGCTATAGACCCTTTTATCTGAGGTTCTCAACTAGCTGTAAAACATGCATTCATTAATTAAGTCTTGAAAGAGCTATGTGACAAAACATTATGCCTAGACTGCAGATAGGTAAACAGAGAAACAGAAGTTCCATGTTTTGCTGAAAGTAACCCAGATTGTCAGAACTGGGACCAGGACTCAGAAGTCCTAATTTCTAAATGACAGCTTTCAGTTCTGCATGAAGTCCAGTCTAGTACCGACTGTTTTAATACACACAATTCAATATTTTTCTAGAGTTAGCAACAACAGCCTTATTTTGTTTTTGTCCAGAATGTTCATAAATCACAGCCTCCTTTCTCAATGAAAAGACTGGCATGCAGATTCTCAGTAGATTTAAGCTGCTGTAATTCGACGTTAGCCTACTGAGATCTGGCAGTGTCCTAGGTAAGATGAGTCTATCCTTAAAAGGGTCCCCATACATGATGGACAACAGTAGTACTAAGAAGAGCATGACCCCCAAAATTCAATAGCTATGCCTCTTACAGCTGTCCTGAAAACAGAACGCAAACAAAAGTGTGTTGGCCCTTTAAGAATAATGTTGAAAGATAAAGTGAATTACATGGTCTAATAACTGGGCATAACTTTGTAGTGGCACCAGGAGAGAGGATGAGAGGAGAATTAAGGTTTACTTGTCTGTCTTAAGAGAATAAGAAAGAGACAAAGGCAAAGAAAAAAGCTACTTGCTCATTTTCATGGGCACTGTCTCTGATAGCACAAAATAGGGAGAAATAACTGCAGGTTGTATACTAAAGTAAGAACAAAATTCATCAGACATGTTATTGCAGCATCATGCAATAGATGGTTCAAGGGAGCACAGCACCATAACACACTTGGTCTGAGGGAACACACTTTCAAGACATTACTAAGGAAACAAGATTTGTTTCATTTTTTTTACTCCAAAGGATCCTCACAGTAGGATTCAAAAAATATTTATACAGTTTCTTAAATGTAACTGTGGATAGAATTCCATTGCCTTTAGGAGACTAAATTGAGATTCCAAATTTAAAACTGATTTCACTACAGTTTTGAAAGGTTTTGACTCATTGGTAACAGGATTTACTATAGAAATCTAAAGGTTAGACATCTGAATTATTCAATCACAAACTCTTCAGAGACCAATATAGAAACAGGTACTTCAAGAAGAAACTGCACCTGAGCAGGTGCTTCCACCTGAAAGTGCATATTTCTCACCACTGAGTATAAAAGAAGCCTTGGTTGGTTAGCTCACCCATACACAGCCAATTAAAAACAATTTGAGAAGATAAACTTCAGCCTCAACTGGTTTCCATAACAGACATTCACGTACACACATAACGACCAACCTTTACTAGTAGAATGAAACTTCCACCATCCCACAGACGTGCCAAGGATAATTCATTTCTATGCAGAGGCTCTTAATTGAATCTTCTCATCCAAAATGAGGAACCGATTAACAATCTAGAAGACAAATAGCACCACAAAAATATAGAGCTCATGATAGTTAAGAAGGAGGAACAGAAAAATAAAAGGAATTCATAAACAAGGATTCAGAAAGGTATATTTCAATAAATTCAGAGAATTAGTCAACATTATGTCGTGAAAGAAAAGTAATGGAGAGGCAGTATTACTTTAAATAAGCAATATTAAAAGAAAATCTTATCCTAATGAAAAGGAAGACCAGAAACTGTAGTAAGGGATAAGATTAGCTACATCAATACGCCTTTAGCGATCTTAAATACAGAAAGAAAGAAAATGGAAATGAGAAGAAATTTCAAAGCCAGCTGACGTTGATCTCTATCTGTGCTATTGATGAATTGAAGATATGACAAACCTTCACTCATTCTTTTCAACTTCAGTTATGCTTTCCATACAAATCCTTTTGAGCTGATCCAAACCAGCCTCTGAGAAATACTCATTACTCTTCTGTCAGATCAACAGGTTGATCTGGTTCACTGAGCAGCTGCACCACTATTAGTGCCAATATAAGGCGCAGAGTGGAAATATGAGGAAGGACTGCAGATCTTGGCTATTTCATCAGTAGCAGGGTCCTGTCTTGGCATGTGCTGACCATACAGCTGCACTCTATAAAGTCTATAAAGATAATAGCACAAGAATATAATGACAAAATGAAAAAGGAGCAACGCACAAAATGTAATCATACTACAAAAGTTCATAAAATATACTAATACTAAAAGAGGCCCAAGAAAGGACCATGATCTTTCTACAACAGACAGGTTGTTCAACAAAACTCAACAAAGGTGCTTTTTTTCATAGTTTTTTTAGATAAGTTGCTATAGGGTTCAGCTGCTGTCAGACAACGAACAAAACAGATGTTATTGAATGACGGGTTGGTACTTACCCTAAAAAAACAAAAGTCAGAAGTCACTGGAATAAGTACACTTATACATATATCCATGTGTTCTGGTTTTGTGTTGGTTACACTTCACATCTGGATGCATAAAGAGCTTTGAAGTAGTCTCAAGGTTGCTAGTGGTTTTCTTTTGGGGACGAGCATACCAGAAGAATGAAAGAGAGCAAACATTGCCCCTGTGTTTAAAAAGGAGAAAACAAAGACAGGTGATAAATAGGTCATACATATTTCTGCTGGGTATTGTATAAATCCTCATTTGAATTGCGTTTATCTAAAATGTATATGTGCATGTTCTGTGCATGAGGTATCTGCTTGTAAAATGAAGACATCTTTTCTCAATAAACTGATATTATATAAAGACATAAATATTTATATTTGTATTTATAGTTATCCTTATATACTATAACCTAAAGAAACTGATGAGTCAACTGTTCTAATATTCTACACATATTTTTTTTTATTTTTGAAATCTCTGTCATTTAATATTTAATGGGGGTAAATAAAAAATCTGCTTTGTTTCAGGGGAATTAAATATATGTGTGTATCTGTGTGCGTGTATATCTCACAAGAGTAGAGAATTCACATTGTTCATGGACCAGTGACTGCCCGTTTGTTAGTAATTGAAAGGCGTTTGGCACATTTCTATTAAAAAACTTTGTCCTCATGAATTTTTAAGCAAATTTGTTTAAACAAGTAACATATTAAAAAAAAACCAAACAATCTGGAACCTAAAAACACCCTCTCGGTGCACCTGCCAAGATTATTCTCAGCTTTGAAACATCTCTAAAGAATGCAGGAAAACAGAAACCCCTGTGAAGATCTCCCAGAGAAGCAACAATCTCTAGATTCAGGAGCTGGTTGGACCCATTAGTGTGATGCTTTAGTAAAGGTTTCTTAGTTATCCTAGTTAGCACACTGGCATGATGCTCTCTATTACTCCTACATTGTTTTTAAGGCTCCAAACTTAATCTCTGCATAGGACCGCGCCATTCTTTTCTCTTGTATAATCTTCCAGTGGTGCAGGTCTACTTACTGCACTATACCACATGGTCTAGGGTAGATGTCCCTTAAAGAAATTAGGATAAAAAAGAGCATTATTATTCATATCTACTCAGGAGAAAACCAAGGTCCAGGCAGAGGGCAGCACTCCCCTAAAAAATCAATAGCAGTTTTGGAAATGGAGGTTTCACAACACCTGAGTCTCAGTCCAGAGTCTAAAGGAAAATAAAACAATAAAAAACTCTAGTTTTCCTCCCTGCCATTTTTCTATGACACAAAGAAATTACTCCCATTTAGTGCCACTCTCATGTTGACCTTGAAGTTGAACCTGGATCCTACACAAAACCCCCCAAATCTACCTCAGCGTGTACTTCTACTTCATGCTTTGG
>NW_009647416.1:950515-957241 GCF_000708025.1 Charadrius vociferus
TCCCTATTTGTTTGAATTTGAATAATAACTTACTCCTCAAACCCTGTTGCCACTAAATTTGACCTATTGCTCAGATTTTGACACATTTATGCAATGAAAGGTTGTAGATACACAGTAGAAGAGTGTTTTAAATTTCAGTAGCACTTCTACGGACACCCTCCAGGTGCCGGATGCGAAGGGATTGAGTACCTTTGTGTTTTATTTCACTTTTTGCACTTCGATAAAACAAAATCCCTATTAAATTAGTAGCTGGGATGACTGTTCCATGCATTTTCTCTCCCCATGCTTTCTTCCCTCCCTCTTTCACATTTTCCCCTGTTTTCTTTTTCTTTTTTTCCCCACAATCAGTTGTTTTCTTTTACTTCTAGAGATAACTATGGTAAATAAATACAGATTTAATCTTCAAATCCCCCATCAAGAGAAAATGCTCAGTCCAGGTGAATGGGGGAAAGATAGACAAGAAAGGGAGTGGGAAATATAAAGAAAAGAAAAATCACTCTGCCGATCAAATCTTTCATTTCCAAACAGAAATAATTACAGTGATGGTCAGTGGGGAGATTTTGGCAATTTACAGTGGTATAACAGCAAGTTCCTATCAACAAGATTTGATATTCAGGGCAAGCCGTAGAACTACAGGTCCTGAAGCGTTGCCTATAATCTTTATTTCATTTTTAGATGTTATGCTGTAATAAAATGTAAAAAGGGAATACATAAAAAGTTATAGAGGTGGGAAAAAACATGGTTTGAAGTTGTATGGCATTTCTTGACAGGGCATGTTCCTAAGGATATGCAGAGAATAACAAATGCTATTTGAAATAAGTACAATAGAGATCTGAAACTAGATTGAAAACCCAAGTCAATTTTCCTGAGTGTCATTTGATTAGCTTTCTTATATAGAACTGAAGCTTAAACAATACTGGGGATTCAGAGTGGAGAGGTGCTTGGGAACACAGTGAGAAATGGGTTACTCCTACCAATTTCATTTCTGTAGCTTTACAACATTATCATTGCACATTGTTTCAGTGTTTTTGCAATAATCCATAAATGAAGCAATGTCAGAGGGAATTTGATTGATAGCTGGGAAAACACAAAAACTGTGAAAGTTATTTCTTTGCTCTCTCTCTGTCTGTCACTGCCTTCTGGGCAAGAGATGTTACCAGTATCTGTATAAAATAGCTAGAGCCTATTGCCTGGCTGTGTATAAGGGAAAACACTGACGAGTTTGTGGATATTGTTTTGGACAACTGAAAGGTGACAAATATGCATGTAACATATTTGACCTGTGGATTGATTTGAGTGGTTTATGTCAGTGGTGCTTTTTTTCACAAGATATTGCTTGCTATATTTCTCTGAATTTAGCAAAAGGGGAAACAGCTGTCTTGCAACAAAATTAACCTTGAAGTTGGTTTTCACCTTTGGGGAACTCTAGGTTGAGAATGAGTGCACAGATAATGTTTTGACCTGAATCTAAAATAAAGAGGTCCTTTCAGAGCTCAGATTTGAGCTTTGCATGTTTATACATACATGTACGGCTCTCCCTAAAGGACTGAGATACACAGCAAATTCATACTGATACTAAAATATGCTTTTTGATTTTTCATCCAGGGACTCAAAGGAGATAGTCATGGAGATGGTGCTAAGTGGGCCAGGGTGATTCCAGCTTTCCTTTGGGGATACTGCACTTTGAATCCTGCACAGGTGGTCTTTGAAACTGTAACATTTCTCATTGCTTTAGGAAAAAATGTTATTTTAAGAGGTGTTCCATATCACTAGCATTATTTCCCTCCATTTTTCTCTCCCCCAGCACTCTATCAATCTGTTTGTCTCTCTACTTAACGCTGTAGTAATGGAGTGCAAGTCAGACTCTGTTTGAAAGGTATTTGAATTCTGAAAGTAGTGCAATGTACTTAAATCATGATCATGAGAAGTGATAGAGCATGGACAACTTATAATTGTTCCTCTTTTGGTTGATCCACTTCTGTTCTGTCATTTGTGTATACCATGGCCTCCTCTAATGGATGTTAATAAAAATTTCAATTCATAGTGTGTATTATAGCACATATTATGTTTCAGTACCGAATGATGACAGACTTGGTGGGCTTCCACAGCAAATATCGCCCATGGGGAAAAGTTGCTTCTGAGGCTGTGGTAAGCTGTCTCAAAACACTATTTACGTTCCTTTACTTTAGGATTTATCGTATTTTATCATGTATTATATATTTTATTCACAGAAGTCTTTCTAGGGATAAGGACTTTAGTACATAACAACAGCTCCCTTGAGTGGGAGATTTCAGGGCGACCTGCCAGCTCTTCTTGCTGCAGATGTCAGGCCATCTGGCTGCCATCTCTGGGGCAGGACACATCAAGGGAGTTGGCTGGCGCATCTCCCCAGCAGGAGTTACTTGGTAGGGGTGGAGAGGGGAGGGGAGTGTGTGAGGAAAAGATATAGCTAGCTACCATCATGGGAAGTTTGTAGTGTGACGGGTTTTTATGTATACATGCATGCAAATAGATAGAAGGACAGGTACTGAGAGACATTACTTCCAGCAAAGATAATTCAGGGTTAAAACTGAGACTGGGTAACTTGGATATGAAAGACATCTCATTCATGGTACTCAACATTTCTAACATTTCTATTCCATACTTTCTGTTCGTTTGTTTTAATTGCTCCTTATGACAATGCAGATAACATGTGCAAGCATGACATATGAATTCTGGTATGTTTTATGAAAGTGTTGTATCACCGGATGTGTTTGAGCGGACAGCCATCTGTTGTCAAGAGAGGTACAAATCTTTCTCTGACCTGGAACACTGGATAATAATTAACTTAGATAATCTTCCATCCAGGTAGGTGTACCTTGAAACAAGATGATGGTGCAACCTCGGGAATCAGATGTTTCTGGTTTTTTTTTTACAAGGATGAGAATTTAACACAGTGTATATTCCTAAACAGACCTGAAAAACAAAGACAGTGATAAAGACATAATTTTATAAATGGGAAGATGGCCACCCAAAACTGAATCTTTGGTGCTTGGAAGCTGACTAGAGTGTGCTGCTGGAGTTAACAAATAAAAATAAAATAAAATAAAAAAATAAAGAAAAAACAAACCCAAAATCTGGTTTGGAAGGGACAGGAAAGTGACAAATGATTTCTGAGAAGAGCCTAGCAAACCTCAAGCAGTGGTCACGTGTTGTGAGGTTTTTGAAGAATGGCATATGAATCCCATACTGGAGCAGACAAATCTAGGGGAGGAGAGATGTGTACAGCACAGGTCTCAAGAATGAAAAAGGGGTCAAACCGGTAACTCCATATTAGGATTTAAGACTTCTACTCATAGAAGATTTATGTTTGAATCTTGGTACTGAGTACTGACATTGCCTCCTAAGTAATTTTTCTGTAAGCAAGCAGATAGCAGGGGGATGGAAAAGCTATCTTCATTGTAGTCTGTCAAGCCGGTTATTCAGAAATGAGCTCTTGCCCTAACTTGAGTTGATTTTTCAATGGGAGGGGTTGTATGGAAAGTGCTGAATTTTTGTGACGTGGAAATGTGGATGGTACCAACAAGACATATCCTCAGCATGTTCTTTGAGAACTGGTATTGCCTAATGAACTTGTGAAATTGAAGTTATCATGCTTTGGGAATGCTCCTTTGGTAATTTGGATAGGCTCATGACTTTTTCCCCTCTTCCACTGTTAGCCTTCATTGTCAGCAGTGGGAAGGGACAGATATCTCTGAGTATCATTAGACACAGGAAGACAACAAGGCTAAGATCAGAAATTGCCATAAGTGTTTCCCATGGAAATCTCTCCTGCATGGAATAATCAGAGAAAACAGGAACTCAGCCCTGAAAGGAATCCCTGTGGTCAGTACCTTTGGACTGAGGCCAGTCTTTTGTTCTCACAGGCAGCTATGTTATCAGGGAATTTTACTTCTTATATATCTCTCTTATGTAAACTTCTTAACAGGACTAGTCAACCAAAGGATCTGATGAGATTTCAGATATTGTTTGTTAGTTAAAAGGAGGGAAAATAATGTGTTAAGATGCCACATGAGTAATGAACGTGGCCTTTAAATATAAAGAGTGGACAACAGGAAATCAACAAACCTTACACTTTCCATTAAAGACAATAGAAATTACAAGTATTCACTGGTCAATGGGATACTTGAGTGCTTTTTATTTAAATTTTAATGTTTCCCTTATGCAATCTCTCAAGCAGGGTTTGGGGTCTTTGTTTTTCCCACATTTCTTTTTTTAATATGACTGAAAAGTTCTTGTCTCTTGTCTCTTGTCTCTTCTTCCCTTCTCTTCTCTTCTCTTCTCTTCTCTTCTCTTCTCTTCTCTTCTCTTCTCTTCTCTCTTCTCCTCCTTTCCTTTTTTTCTTCTACTCTTTTCTGCCCTTGTTTAAAATACAGCAAACCACAAATGATAGCTAGAATTAGCCAAGTGTGCTTTAAGACCATGAGGCACTATCAGTAAATGCAATCTGTCCTCTATAGACCTAATATCCGTGGAGATGAAACAAAATGTTGTTTACTGAATCAACACTAACCCCCAAGCATGGCCTGCATGGGGGAACCAGGCACACATTATTGCAGAGGCTAAAGAGCGTAAAACCACTGATCCTGCAGTTACAGGGTCATAAAATCTTGCTTTCTATGTGAAAAGCATTTAATAGTGGACATTTTTAATACCTCCTCTCTGGGAGACACAAAATACAAGGGACCTTGAATAATTACTCAGTATAAAATATTGGGAGTAAACTTCTGTCAACAAACCAGATGGTCCTCCCCCTCCCTTCGACACCCCCTGAATCCTCCAGCCTCGAACATACAAAGTGTGTTCTGACAATTTGACAGTTGATAAGGAAAAGACATTTACCATTAACTCTAAATAGAAACAAGGAGCACAAAATGAGAATACGGCCCTTCGATGAACATAAGTGTGAGTTCCAGTCAGCTGATCTCAGTTGTGCTTTGTGAAACGGGACTGTTTTGGCTGTCCCTGTGTGAGCTATTTTTGATGGTAATAAATAGAGCTTAACTGAATAATATTTCAAATGGGTTGCAAGCAGCAGTTTTATTTGAGGTTGTGGTTGCTTTTAGTGCTGGGCAAAGGGATAAGCTCTGTGCAATCTTCACATCTATTTGTTGAGTTTGTACAGCACTTTCTGGATTTGTGTGTGGCACAGGAGAGGGTTATCATTTGCCTTCATTGTAATGAAGCACTTGTGGCAGGAGATCATGCACATAAGGGTAGGATTCTTCTCTCAGCATTTACAAATAGCATAATTCATTTAGTTTAACTGAAGACAGGTTGGATTTATGATGCTGGCTGTGAGAGGGGTGAAACCCACAGTGTCCCTACCCGCTCAGCATTTTTGATGTTTATAACATTGTTCCTGTGGATTTACTGAAATTATTTTAAATTTTGAAAGAACATTCTCACACTTGCTAGGCAAGGCTACGCTGGTGCAAGTAATGAGTGGATATCATAATCTCAGCCCATGAGAGATATGAGACAGTTATAATCATTTACAATATTAAGCGTACACTCCAGAGCTGGGTAGAAAATTCTTCCCCTAACTAAATAAAATCCTCTTTTAAGAATTCATTCCCAGTCACCTGCCCCAACTCTATCATGAGATGAAACTGCTATTCAAAAATACAGTACATAATTGTGAGAAATAAAAGTCCACTCCTTTATTCCCCTATATCAGCTAGCACCATGTTTCTTTTTCTTCATAGCATGGATTTATTTCCTCTACATAGATTCCAGTGTTAGGACCCTGCTGTGTCAGTGATACTGGTTACATTTCTGAAGGCTGAGTCACTGTTCAGCTTAACCTATGGAGTTACGTAGTTTTAGAGTGGGGGATTATCGGCTCCATGTTTCTATGTTAATGTAAGATGATTCACACCTTTGCTGGTTCCAGTGAGTTCAGTATCACTATGAACTAGATAATCATCTTTGAGTCAAAAGCCTGTAGATGTTAAGATGGTGTGTCCTAGTTGTTTAGTAGATCTGTATTAATATGAAGCTCTGCATTTTGGGTGTTTATTTATGTTACAATCAGGAGTTAAAGGAAAACTGTTTGGTCCTGTTTTATAAGACATGAATCTGCATGAATCTGGAAGGGCAGTTCTGACTTCCTGAGAGTTATGAAACATTTGGGTTCTGACACATATTTCAGATCTTGTATATGTGGTTTAAGACTTTCTGCAGAAAGAGAAAGATATTATCACTCTAATGGTATTCAAATGCTGAGTCAGAAAAAAACAATCATAGAATCATAGAATGGTTTAGGTTGGAAAGGACCTTGAAGATCATCGAGTTCCAATTCCCCTGCCATGGGCAGGGACACCTCCCACTAGACCAGGTTGCCCAAGGCCACGTCCAGCCTGGCCTTGAACACCTCCAGGGATGGGGCCTCAACAACCTCTCTGGGCAACCTGTTCCAGTGCCTTACCACCCTCAAAGTGAAAAATTTCTCCCTAAAGTTTAATCTAAACCTGTCCTCTTCCAGTTTATAGCCATTCCCCCTCATGCTATCACTACATGCCCTAGCAAAAAGTCCTTCCCCAGCTCTCCTGTAGGCCCTTTAGGTACTGGAAGGCTGCAATAAGATCTCCCCAGAGCCTTCTCTTCTCCAGGCTGAACAGCCTCAACTCTCTCAGCCTCTCCTCATAGGAGAGGTGCTCCAGCCCTCGGATCATCCTCGTGGCT
>NW_009647416.1:957690-967307 GCF_000708025.1 Charadrius vociferus
TTGTCCACTGCTGCTGTAACCCCTTCATAGAAGGACACCAAATTTGTCAGGCATGACTTGCCCTTGGTGAAGCCATGCTGGCTGTCACCAATCACCTCCTTGTTTTCTATGTGCCTCATCAGAGTTTCCAGGAGGATCTGCTCCATGACCTTGCCAGACATAGAGGTGAGATTGACTGGCCTGTAGTTCCCCGGGTCTTCCTTCTTTCCCTTTTTGTAAAACAGGGGTTATGTTTGCCCTTTTCCAGTTGGCAGGGACCTCGCCAGACCGCCATGACTTCTCAAATATGACGGCCAGTGGTTTAGCGACTTCATCTGCCAGTTCCCTCAGGACCTGTGGATGTATCTCATCAGGTTCATCAGGTCCCATGGACTTGTGCATTTTCAGGTTCTTCAGGTGGTCTCACACTTGATCCTCACCTACAGTGGGCAGTTCTTCACTTTCCCAATCCTTGCCTTTGCATTCTGCATCATGGGCAGTGCGGCTGCAGTCCTTGCCAGTGAAGACTGAGGCAAAAAAGTCGTTTAGGACCTCGTCTCTGTCTCTGTCCCAGGTAACCAGTTCTTGCGCTTCCTTCCGGAGAGGGCCCACATTTTCCCTCATCTTTCTTTTCTCACTGACATACTTAAAAAAGGATTTTTTGTTTGTCTTAATGTCCCTGGCCAGATTTAGTTCTATCTGGGCTTTAGCTTGTCTGACTCGATCCCTGGCTGCTCGAACGATTCCTCTGTATTCCTCCCAGGCTACCCACCCCTGTTTCCGCTCCCTATAGGCCTCCTTTTTTCTTTTGGTCATGTCCAGGAGCTCCTGAGGAGCTCTGAAGAATTACTCAATTGTTGCAGGATGTAACGGAGACAAAGATTTCATCCTTTGTATACAACAGCACAATAATGGAGCAGAAATAAGGCCGGGACCTCAACTCCACTAACCGTAATGTTGTAACACCAACGCATAAAAGCTGAGACTCTTCCCTGTTGACTGCAGTGTATACAATGATTTTAAGACTAACCATTTTTAATAATCTACACAAATACAAAAGCACAGCATTACAGGGATGGTATTTTGTAATTATTCTCTGCATAATATGGCAATCCTGTCTGCATAATGTCAGATTGCAAGTGGACATAATCCTGTATGAAGAGTTTCTTCAGTTGTGACTTATGTTACATTATATTGCAGAGATTCTTGAAACAGAGGGCTCAGTCTTTGAATGGGGGGGGGTGTCTTTGGGATTTATTAACAGGTGCAACTGATTGGCAGTGTCCCTATTTTAACAGATATCTACTTACTGCATGCTGTGAGAGAACTGTGACACTGCTGTGGAAAGATGAGTCATGCAAACCCAGTGGTGGCAGCATCACTTGACTTATATGTAATGTAGCTGTGGCTTGAATAATGGCCTGTTCTCCTTCTCTACTCAGGAAAATCAAGAGTAGTGCCATGAAGTCAGTGGAGTTACAGTTGTGTAAAAAGCACAAGGATTATGTCCATTACTGACAGTTCTGTTCTTCAGGGAAGCAGTGAGGAAATTTTTCAGAGCACAGAAAAAATGACAAAAGAAAATTAAAAAAAAATAGTAGAAAGATTTCTAATTTGAAATATGATGACATTTTACCATTAACTGCAATTATACCAACATCTCACCCATAGTTTCCAGCCGTAGCTGGGATGTAATCATAACTGCACCTACTGTTACACTATCTATAAGCAGTATATAAACACAAGAAATTCAGAAGTATAGTCTAAATCCCAAAGATCTAGAAATCCAGGGAGAAAAAAGGAAATAAAAGCCCAAGGTGGGTGGAGGGAAAGACACAAGGAAGGGAAATGATAATTTCAAACACACATGCACAAAGCAAAATTTAAAAGCCATTGCCAGGAAAAAAAATAATTTAGCAAACAAGAATACAGACATGCTGAAGAGGAAGACTGTTATCCTGAGAGGTAGCAACTATGCAGTTTGTCTCCTTTTTAATCAAACAGAAACCACTTGTTGTCATTTTGGTCTCATACCCCAAGGGTCACAGGATGAGAATCTGGAGTGATATCCGGAAGTGAATTCTTACACCAGTAGCAGGTGATAACTTTGTGATTCATGTACTGTGCATGAATACATTCATCCTAGAAGCATGATTCTTAGCAACCTTGAATTGCCTGGGAGATGGTTCTGGCCAGAATATAACTTAGGGACAACAGGTACTTAGAATCTCTTGAGGACACTAACACTAAAATATCCATGATTAGATCACACCTCTTTCTTCACAAGATTTCTATGACTCTAAAGGAGGATGCAAAGGACTATTTTCAGCTATGTCAACATCACACTGCCAAGTGATCCTCTTCTCCTATGCAGTCTCAGCCTTGTCACTCTACCTCATTCTCATGATGTTCTGCATTGCCTGACCAAAACAAAGCTGCACTAGAGTCTTGTCTGTTTCTGTCTATAAGTTGTCTTACTTCTTCCAAACAAAAAGTTTGATATAAAAAAAGATATAAGGCAGGCAAGTAAGATGATTTGTAAAAATTGCAGCCATTCCTAGGATGACAGTAGTCTCCACATGCACATTTCTGTGGTTACAGACTGATAACAAAATGACTAAAATTCACCAAGTGCCTCTATAAATCTCTTTACTGAAACAGCAGTGCAGGAGCCTCCCAGGAACTGTAACACTACAGATGCAAAAGCTTAATCTTTCCCTGTACTAGCCTGCAGCTAGACCACCACTGTAGGTGGTGCTGTGGGAAGAGTCTATTGGCAGTCAGATCTCTACAGGGGAAATAAGTAACAGAAAATTACCACGCTTCACTCCCCTTCCCCCACCACCTCTCAAAATAGTTTTTAGAGCTGCTGAAATGTTCAAAATAATAATAATAAAAAAATCTAATTTCTACCTCTCAGCCCCCCCCAAGAAGGAAATCCATAATAGAATTATTTAATTCCCAGCACACATTTCATGTTTTCGCTCTGAAAGCACTAAAAGTAAAAAAAAAAAAAAAAAAAAAAAAAAAAAAAAAAAAAAAAGGTTTAGAAAAGGCTTAGGAAAAAAAAATTTTTAAAAAATTACATATTTTAAAGAAAGAGACAAGCATTGTAGCTGACATTGCAATTGTCTACAAAATGTAGACAGAAGAAAGGTACACAACCAAGGGAAGACAGAGTAATTATTCTAGATCTTCAAAGAGAGAGAAAGATGTAACAATTAGATGTAATGGATTTAAACTACAGCAGCAAAAAGAGGGTTAATACAGGATATCAGGGAATAAGACAGGTACAATAGAATCATAGAATTGTCTAGGTTGGAAGATCATCAAGTCCAACTGTCAGCACCTGGAATATTGCATCCAGCTCTGGAACCCTCAACATAAGAAGGACATGGACCTGTTGGAGTGGGTCCAGAGGAGCAGCACGAGGATGATCCGAGGGCTGGAGCACCTCTCCTATGAGGAGAGGCTGAGAGAGTTGGGGCTGTTCAGCCTGGAGAAGAGAAGACTCCAGGGAGACCTTATAGCAGCTTTCCAGTACCTACAAAGGGCCTACAGGAAAGATGGGGAGGGACTCTTGATCAGGGACTGTAGTGACAGAATGAGGGGTGATGGCTTTAAAATGAAAGAGTAGAGATTTAGATCAGATATCAGGAAGAATTTGTTTTTTTCACTCTGAGGGTGGTGAGACACTGGAACAACAGAGAAGTTGTGAATGCCACCTGGAGGTGTTCAAGGCCAGGATGGACGGGGCTTTGAGCAACCTGGTCTAGTGGGAGGTGTCCCTGCCTATGGCAGGGGGATTGGACCTAGGTGATCTTTAAGGTCCTTTTCAACCTAAACCATTCTATGTTTCTATGCTTCTAACACTGCCAAAACCACCACTAAACCATGTCCTTCAGCACCACATCCACCCATCTTTCAAATGCCTCTGGGTGTGGTGACTCAACCACTTCCTTGGGCAGCTGTTTCCAATATTTGATTACCCTTTCAGTGAAGACATTTTTCCTAATATCCAGTCTAATCCTTCCCTGGTGCAATTTGAGGCCATTTCCTCTTGTCCTATCAGTTGTTAACAGGGAGAAGAGCCCAACCATCACCTCTCTCCTTTCAGGGAGCTGTAGAGAGAGATAAGGTCTCCCCATAGCCTCCTTTTCTCCAGGTTAAACACCTCCAGTTCCCTCAGCCATTCCTCATAAGACTTGTTCTCTGGACCCCTCACCGTCACCTCAATGTCCTTCTTGTAGTGAGGGGCCCAAACTGAGCACAGCACTCGAGGTGGGGCCTCACCAGTGCCAAGTACAGTGGGACGATCACTTCCCTAGTCCTGCTCACCACACTATTCCTGACACAGGCCAGGATGCCATTGGCCTTCTTGGCCACCTGGGCACTCTGCTGGCTCATATTTAGCCAGATGTCCACCAACACCCCCAGGTCCTTTTCTGCCCGGCAGCTTTCAATCCACTCTGCCCCAATCCTGTAGCGCTGCCTGGAGTTGTTGTGATACCAAGTGCAGGACCCGGCACTTGGCCTTGTCGAACCTCACACCATTGGCCTCACCCACACCAGGTGTCTAAAAAAAGGGTAGATATGGTACCTGGGGACATGGTTTAGAAGTGGTTTTGTCAGGGTAGGTTAATGATTGGACTTGATGATTTTAAAGGTCCCTTCAAACCTCAGCAATTCTATGATTCTATGATTCTAACTTCTTTTACTGTAGCCTACTAGTTGGTGTTTGGTTGTTTTTGTTTTTGTTTTTGTTTTTGTTTTTGTTTAATTAATTAATATATCTATTTCTTCCCACATGAGCAAATCTTTTTTGAACTATAATTACATATGGATAAATCCTAACCACATTTCCACATGGACACCAATTGGCTTCTGAATGGCTTCTGAAGGCAGTGTTTCTAGAGACGAAATTAGCTTCTATCCCACTCAGAAAGAGTTCTGGCATCAGAACAGTCTGGCAAAGAATGGGCCAGAATAGTCTTGAATGAAGAAATTCCTTGCTGTGAAATCCAATCCCTGATGGAAAGGATTACCTACCAGCATAAACTAGATCTCTCTGTAATGATGTTTTGATTTCATATAGTACACTTCATCAGAAATCCTAGGAGATGTCTAGAGAAATCACTTAGAGTGCTCAAAACCAAGAATATGTGTATGTACAAGTAACTAATAACATTATCCTGTTTTCATTGTCTTTTTTAATTGTCCTATTTTGTCTTTTATTTAAAAGAAAAGAGAATGTATTTTACATTAATTGGTCTTATATAGAGTATAAACCCTTCATCACTATGCACCCATTATTGTCCATTGTCCCATCTGATCTCTCATATTTGTTTCCTTCAGTGGTGGTTACTGGCGTCACAACATACCCTTATGAGGAGCTCCACATGAGTGAGTGATTTGAAACTTGATTGAACCTCTTTGATTTCAATCATATTGTGTCCAGAAATCATTCATAAAAACTTGAATGTTTACAGTGTCTGCTTTCTGAGGCAGGATCTTTATATCTGATAGTGCTCCTTGCTGCTGTGAAATCAGTTTGTAAATCATTGACATAATAAATGAATTTTAATGTCAAAGGAACTGCAAAGAAATTTAAAAGTCACACAATTTTCCATCCTTGTCTCTTCACCAACACTATCCAAAGAGTCAAGAATCAAATTCAGAATATTTTCCTTACATATTTTGCAGAGGTATACTTGAAAAGCTTATGAAGAAACTCAGAGCCAGACAAGCTGGTTGACAATCTGAAGAGCGCTTTCCTCAGTCTTCACTTGACATGTGCTTGATGTCTCCACAGGAGCACATTTGCTTTTGGAAAGTAAAGATCTTCAGAGGAAATTCTAAAAGAAGAGAAATTAAGCAATAAAATCAAGAGTCTTTGACTATATCCTCTAATTGAAGATATAAGACGATTTAAAAGGTACAAATCTGACTTTTATAGTGTTTGAGGTCTCTAGGTCTTGTTGTCTGTGAATCCATGAAAGTCCATGCAGATATGACCATAAGTAAAGCTCTCCACTGTGTGAAAGTTAATATAGCACGCAGTAGTAGATTGGGGAAAGGTCCTGTCTATACCATTTCAAGTAAAAACAGAAGGAAATTAATCCAAATTCATGGATTAATACATTCTAGCACAACTGAATTTGGGAAGGATTAGACAATTTAATTGTTGTCAAAATTACTGATGCAAACAACCAGATGTTGTTGTTCTCAGGCACTAAGCTTGGAGAATTTAGAAAGACTTAATATCTCCTAGCTCCTAGACAGTAGTATGCATCTTAATAACACATGCTGCCACAGTCTCACATAACCTGTTTTCTGGTTCGCAAGTAGAACACTGTGTCATATACAAAATGTCAGCCCTTATCTTGAATATCCTATACCCAAAGATATCTAAGCTTCCAGAATGAAAATCTGTAATTAAAATGCTCAACAATTTGGTTTAATTTGTTCATTCCCCAACTCTGTGTCATACACTATCAGACCAAAATTTTTAATGTGCTCAGGTTTCTCTTTCAAATGATAAGAGAAAAAAAAAAAAAAAAAAATCACTACTAAACAGAACCCAGAATATCTGTTCATGACAAAGATTAGCAACTATTAGTAACAAAATTTAGTAACAACTCTTCTCACATCTCCGGATGTGGGTAAGACACATCTTGGCTGCAATTCTTTTCTTTATTTTATCATAATACATAAAAATAAAAGGCAGACTCAAGCTTGAGATAAATGGCACAATTCTTTTGTCTTCAGTGAGGTTTATCATGATTTTGAAAATAGCCAGAATAATGATAGTTGAGCAGAAGGGATAACTCAGAATTCAAATAATCTCAATTATTAAATTACACCCTTAGAGTCCTTAAAACAACCCTTAAAATAGCCCCAAAACCTATAATTGTATTTTAGAGTGGTTGATGCTGGAATGAAAAGATTTAGGGACCATTTATTAAACTATTTGATGTCTATGTTAATTAATACATTTTATCAAAGAGCACAGGCCAAATTCAGCAGAGTGTTTATGATCTTGTCTTCCCAGTGTGGTGCTAGTACCTAAGCTGACCTTCTACAACTTAGGTTCTCTAGTCAGATCCCAGTGCTGCTGTAAATGTTAAAATGAAGCATAAGACCACCACTGTGAAATTTGTTGCTGTCCTGGTTTTAAGGTAGCCATTTTTCACAATGATGGGACATCAGGGAGGTCATCGAAACAGTTGGGCTAGACCTTTTACAGCAAGTCCTCTGAACTGAGTGTATTTCTGTACATATCAGTCATAAAGACATGTTCCTGTAGTGGCACAGACATCCTGATTGGAGAAAGTTGTACAAAGAATGTGTATATAAAATGGAAAAAGACATACATAAAAGAGACAGAGATAGTAATAATGCAAATTTAGTTACTGAGAGGTCAATAAGATGCACAGTAATAAAAGCAGTGATGATTAAACGACCCTCCCTCCATTTACAAGTTTGATTGGACCCCTACTAACTCTCATTTCATAGACTTTCCCTTTCCACCTGTCCCCTGGACAATAAAGAATTGATTCTACAAGATGAATTTCCAGGACCTACTTTTCAAAATTAGTTTTGTGGCCTTTGAATGTTGATAATGATCACTCTATGCATGTGAGGGGAGATTTTTCTATTTTGTTTGTTTGTTTACTTGCTTTTTTCTGGGATAGACAGGCTGACAGATCTTTCTTTGATTCTTTCTTTGCTCATTCGCTCAAACTTTTTTTTTTTTTTTTTTCCTGTAATACATTTTACTTGTTGCTAAATAATAAGAACCAAAATGTGCAGGTAGCTGTTTTTTTCTGAAAGAGCTCCCATTAACTATATTTGTATCACGTCAAACGAAAGATATATGTGATTTTCTTGGATGGCTTCCTAAGTTGAGGGCACTCGGGGTATTTTTCCCATTACTCTGAAGGCACAATGTTGGTAATACACTGTGTTGAGTAGGAACAATGCTGTGCTTTCTTGTTGCTACTGGGGAACTTGGTAGTAGTGATGTAATTAGCTTATCCTTTGACAGAAGTAAAAAGTGACTCATGTACAGATGGTGCAGTGACGGCATTACAGTATGTATCACGTGCCTAGTGCACACTGACCTAATTGATAAGAAGGCACAGATCTGGAATGCAAAGAATAGGCTTCCACAAAAGTGAAGACCAGATGTCAAGAGCTCCAAATCTTTTCATATACTATTTAAACAACAAGGTCCGAGCATGTATTGTATAAGGGTAGTGCAAAGCCATAAGATTTTGATGTATATGTCTAAATCCCTAGAAATCTTTGAAGATCTAAATCTTCAAAAGATATGAAACAAGGTTTGGGCATTACAGTGGTGGCTACATTCTGTGACACAAGGACAGGGACAGACATTGAATTTACGTATGTCTTTTAGGCCAAAAACCTCTAAGGGCAGATTCGTACTCCAAGATACAAAATTAAACATAATCAACAGAGAAGCTCAGATGCCTAACAAAGTGTCAGATAAATGACCCTTTGCAATTACATGTTTTGTCTTTCATTCAAAAGTCAAACTAGGGCAGGCTTATGGAGTGTTTAAAGAGCTCGTCTGAAATCGTCTTGAGAAATCTAATACAAATGACTCAGCTTATAAAAAAAAAAACAACCCACAAATATTTATGTTGCAATTCATAATCTTTACTTTTAGATATCTACACTGGACATCTATCTCTGAGTGATTCAGGTAGGCTCCATTACTGCCTATGGAGAGGAATAGTAATTTGTCTGATATATTCAGAACATTTTCTTAAGGACAAGATGAATCATGACCTTGTTTCCCTCATTGGCTGGGGTGACAAGATAAAAAATATGTGGCTACCTCACGGCTGTCTACATTTAGTCAGATGAATCCCAGCCTTAATGACCAAGTGGAAGCTAACACTCTCTCTAATAGCTATTTGGAAGCGTCCACATTATCTGGATTGTCTTGATGAAATAAAAGTAGGCTAGTGCTTAGATTTCCAAACCCTTAACCAAGTGACAGCTGGCTCCCTCAGGAAGGATGCTAAAATTTGACTGAAGATGGAGAATGAAAACCATCACTTTTCAGTAGGAGGCCTCTCTAGGTCATTTCTAAGGCAAGCTAAAATTATTTTCTTGAACACAAATTGCAGAATAAGATTCCGGTCTCCAAAGCTCATAATATTTTTTTGTTGAAAATACACAGTTTTATGGTGAGTAACCATTGCTGAGTGATAGGATGAAACTCATATTGAAATATGTAAAACATGTTTTGTATTGATTGATTTTCAAGACCACTGAGTAGATTGCACAATTAGATTGACGTTAACAGATTTATTCCGTTTCCGTGATTCTGTCCAAGCTTTTCAAGCTGTGTTACATAAAACACACAAAAAAACCCCTCCAAACTAATTGAAATAACATTAGGCATAACACTAATGAAATGAAACATTAAACATGAATTTAAGCAAATATTAATAAAATAAAAAATAAAAACCATTAAGAAATAACATTCTATCTTTCTACCCATCTAATCCATCCATCTAATTTATACATAACGCATAAGCAGATTTTCTTTCAGTGTGTTCTCACCAAAACCTGATACTATTTGGAAGACATGCATGCATATTAAT
>NW_009647416.1:967336-992722 GCF_000708025.1 Charadrius vociferus
CTCTTTCCAAAAAGTCATAAGCTTTTATATCTGTTTAGTTACTACCAAGGTTATCAAATAGCTGAAAGATTCTTTGCATAACACTTACATTTTCAGATCACATGTTCTATATAAATATCGGGAAACACGGGAAAACATACTGCTTTGGCCTATTACTCAAGAATCTTTATTCAAAAGTGCCCCGTCTGTCCTTGCTGTAAAGGGGTAGATTAGGAATCACAAGCTTAGTGAAATATAAAAACTTTCTGGTCATTTTTCATCTCATATGTCAAGTTGCTAGAGGAAGAAAAGTGGAAGCAAACAATCATTTTAATTTAGGTTTCGAAGTCCTCAAGTCATGTAGTGTCCACACACACTGCTTATAGAATTAGTACTCCTTAAGAAACAAGTATTAGTAAAGGAGCAGTGAGTGTTCCCAATGTTCTCAAAGCTTTTCTTTGCACAAAAGAACTATAAATCCATGTGAGGAAAAGGAATATATATTAAAAAAAAAAAAAAAAAAGGCAGAAGAGAGAGATTTAGTCAAAAGGAAAGCTGGGAAAATGGAATATAACATGAAAAAAAGAGTGGGAAAAGGGATTGCAGAAGGAAAAGGAAAGTGTGAAGTGGCACAAGAGAGAATAAGAGGATGGAAACTCAATACATCAAACCATAGGAAGCAGGACCTGCTCATTGTAGCTGCTCACACAACTATTTGTTTGCAACTAATGCTATAATGTTGTTGCATTTGGCAGCTAAATTTCTCCAGATTTATTGTGTAAATGATAAGCTTCCACATCCTCATTTCAGCTTCTATGACAAAGGGCATGATTTTCATATATTGTGGATACTTGAGATATCTGACAGTGCCAACTGAAACTGCAGATGTTCATCCCCTCTGAAATTTTTATCAACATAGATGCCCACATGCAGAAGGAAATTCAGGAGCTTCTGCCCCATTTTCACATCCTTTGTGGAAAAAACATTTGGATAAGTAAGGGATGATTTTTCCATCCACTGATACACTGTTTTTACACAGGAAAGTTCCCTTCAAAAGGGAGTGAACTTCATCCTGTAGCAGGTGGAATTTAAGACCACAGAAAGCAACCTGGTTCCTCTGTGGTATCTCAACTCACAGTCTGCCCGAAACCTCAAAACAAAACAGAAAAGAAACACTTATTTATTCTCTCTTCATGAAAGCTATTCTGATTTATACCAGAGTGAGAGTACAATAAGTAAGAATGGAATCCAGCTCCAGATTTTTTTAGCAGCTTCTTTCATAAGATTCATTAATTTTATCCAAGTGAATATTTCTATGTGTATATCAATATTAAAAAAAAAAAAAAATAAAATGTTCTTGTATGCCTTCTAAATGTTTAAAACTTTTTTTATGGGACGAGGTAAAATGAAAAATTGATTACCACAGCTCATTATTGAATTTCATCTACATTCATTTATGGTTCTTATTAAATACTAGAACACAGCAAAACCAAATCAAACCAAACCAATGACATGGATTATCTGATATAATGCTTTCATAGGAGGAAGTAACAGCATAATTTTACTGCTTTTTGTGGTATTCAAACTCGGGCAATTTCAATGGCATTGCTTTTCTCCCCTTTAGTAAATAATTTGAAGACAAAGTTCTCATGCAAGTCATGAGGCCCCAAGATATGTAAAGCAACAGCCAAACAGCAAAGTATTTTGATGCAAATTGAGTTTTCTGTGAAAATTAATGAATCTGAGACGGATATACAGTATGCAGCAAGATTCCCCCAAACTGAAAATAGAACAGCAATAAAAATGCCAAGAAGTGATAAGGCAGCAATAACCATGAGAGATTTTATGTATCACTTGGAAAAAAATAGTTACTGTAAATGAGTGGGTGTTCTTCGTGTGCTGTATTTTCCCTCCTTCTTTCCTTTTTCGTTTGTTTGTTTCATTTTCCTTGATTGCTGAACAGAAACGTGTCTGCAAAATGATGGATTAATTAGAAGAAACATACAGCTCTAGTTCCCACCACCACACTCACTTTAAAAAAGGAAATAACTTCATTTCTATAAGATCCCTTCCAAAGTCCTCATTATTACAGTGTGGTGGGCTTTGAAAGTCATTTACATAATCGCTAACAAAAATGTACTCAGCAATACACCGGGCCCACTAAACAGGGGAGATAATTACACCAGGAGAATGATATTCCACTGCCAGCTCCATTTTCAAGATACATTTATTTGCCCTGTACACAGCCCTGAACAACCAAACACGCATTAACATATCGCGTAGGTGTGTGTTATTACAATCTACATGATGGGGGAAGGGAAGAAATACAACACACTATTCTTGGCATATATGTACCACCTGAATGGTATTTTTCATTATCTCCTACACTGGGAACATTGTATTATTCCACTGGGAAGTCATAGCGAAGAGGATATAATTATCAGCAAAGTAATGGGGATCCTCTTGCTAATGGCCAGCTATTCAAATATCTCAATATAATCGCCTTGCCCAATCTCTCCCCATTGCCTACTCTTCTGGAGAAACTCATCATTTTTTCCACTTACTCCAGCATAATGAATTCATTTTGCATTTTCTTTGTGAGAAATTAAGAGGAATAGCAATGTAATGTGTTGACATTTGAAATGCAGCATAGAAAAGTTTAGACTGGCAATTTAGTTTAATCGCCCACTAGCAGGGAGAGGCTGCTTATTAAATTAGTTCTTGGTGTACAGGACATGTATTTCTCAATTGATCTCTCTTGTCTTTTTTTTTTTTTTTTCTTTCATCCATGACTCAGTTCACTAGAAAGAAAGCAGAAAAAAACACACTCACCTCAAGTATTTTAATCTATATATTTCCCTTTACGATCATTGATGTTGTCAAAGAGGGTGAGTGATGGGTGAAAGTAGTTACATACACATAAGAAAACACATCTTCTGAAAAACTATAGAAGTTACTATTAAAAGCCCCTTGAAGATAAGTCCACATATAATAGTACTGATCATTCATTGTTAGAAAAGCTCTCATGGTACTTTTCCAAACATCCTGAGTTCATCCCTTGCTTCTTGATGAAATTTCAACATAGGCATTAACACTTTATTCCTGCTTATGTCTACTTTGAATTTTTAACAGGATACAGAATTATTCTATCCCAAGATCACTTAAAGTTGTTCTGAATGATAGAAAAACAGCTTCACTTATTATATTTTTAAAGTGGGTATACTGGAGAGGCAGCTGGACAAATCTTGGTGGTTTGTTTTGTGGGTTTTTTTTAATTATTATTTTTTGGTTTTACAAAGATGCAAAATATAAATGTATAAATTACGGTCATCTGTGTTTGGGATGTCAATGCAGCCTATAACTTGTAGAAAGCACTGGTGATGTGCAGGTCATCCAGAAGGAGGACAAGACAGTGAAATAGTAATTACTTTTCCCACCAACACACAAAAACGTTTGGGTAACACATATTAATTGCCATGATTATTTCCTGATATTTTCATAGCCTGGAAGCCTTCCAGGTGCCCCACAACAGTAAGAATACACTGTTATTTCCTTCAAGTGGGAAAAAGTATGTTTAATGTCATTCATATCGAAAAACTTGACAAGTTGAACATAATTTATTTTTTATTTTAACATGGCTTTATCTCAATGAATAAAAATGCATAATTTCAGCAATGCATTTAGCCCTACTGTTAATGGGATAACAAAGTCTACACCACGAGATATTATCTGTGGCTAAAAATGGCATAATTTCAAAACAAAAATACAAAATAATCCTCTCGCATAATATGGGTTGATTCTGGTGTAAGGAAGGGAATAAAATAAAATGGAATAATTTATTTTTATTTTTTAATTCTTTCGTCAAGGATCTTGATTGTAGAGAAATACTAAGGCAGAGAAGACAGCTTTTTCTTACCATTTATGTCTAGGAAATATTAACTAATATTTCTAGAGAAAATTAGAAGAATCTAGATATGGCTGAGTACTTTCATTACTTCATGTGACACATTGTGTTAAGGACAGTCACTATTTCAGAACCTTTTTAGACGACAACCATAATGGCTGCCTGAATATCTGAACCATATGTTCCTCAGCAAATTACTGACTAGAACTATTGTTTTTTTCTTGAAAGAAACAAAGCAAGTGCTTCTCACATTCCCTTGTTTTACTCTGGCAGAATATTCCACTTACTTTATCTGAATTACTCCTGATTTACATGGATGGAAGAAAAGATTCAACTTCCATGGTTTTATGAATTTCTTCCTCTGGCAGTTTTGCTTCTTAAGTAACTAAAGTTGTGTACTGTGACTTACTGGCTTAAAAATCCCCGCAATTTCCCACAAACATTACTCAGAGCTCACCACATACTATACTGGAGCAAGATGCCAACAGCAGGTCCTTAACAAAGCTGTTGATTTCTTGGAGTAAAATAGAGTTTTCTGCTTGAAAAATCCTGCAATTTCCTCTTTGTGCCAAGAAGCCTGCTTTCCCCTTCTCCCTCCTTACACACACTCTGATATTTTTCTTCTCTTTCTTGCAGTTTCTAAGTTTCTGAAATATGGGCAATTTTTTTTTTTTTTTTCCCATTTTTTTTTCCTTGCTGAGGAGCTTTATGAGTATGCAGGCTGCTCACCGCTATTTCAACCTCCTGTACTTAGCCTCTGCAAAGGAGACACACTAATTTTCACATCAGAGCCTACCAGTTTGTAAACTTGTCTTACACCATTAATTTCAGGAACCTTCCAATGTCTTTCAATGGGAAATTAGCAGTCAAATGTGTTTAGTTTGCGGAAACAGCTGCCCTACCATCGACAAGAGCAACAACTCATACAACTGTAAGTCGTTAAGAATAGAATTTCTTCAATTATGAATGCATACATTGTCAATGGTGAGTGAAAGGAAGAGGCAAAAAGGAGAGGTGGAGGGGGAGAAAGTAAAACAGACAGAAAGCGCCACAATAAGCTCCAAAACTTTCTGCATTAGTCAAAACCTGTCAGCATTCAGCCTGCATTTCCGAATGACTATTGTTAAAAAAGTGTTAAAAAAGCAGACTGGTTCTATTGTTCATCTCCTGGGGGAAAGAAAAAAAAAAAAGAAAGAGAAAAAAGAGACCTGAAATTTTAAAGGCTATTTTTAAAGGATCCTATTTAAAGTTTTGACAGAGTTGGAATCTAATTACTATATGTCATTTTTCTAAATGTAAATGAGAAAGCAGTTAAAGAAAGAAAGAGAAAAAGAATCCACGGTCTTTCTGGGTTTGAAAAGCCCCCCTGCTGCTGACTGCATTGCTTTTTTGTCCCTCCTTCCTCAACATGATTATGTTCCAGCCTGCAGAAAGTGCCCTTTCCCCACTGAGAGCACATGGAGCCACTGTGAGCTTGACGGGGTGTCCTGGTGAACTGAAAACGAGGAGGCAGCAGGTCCCATGAAGATGACAGTTGTGCTGAGACATCAGCTGATCACTGCCGCCTGTGCCTGGGAATTAAAGAGAGTGACGAGGGAGACACAAACCCAGATCCCACCAGCAGCTTGGGGCAAGTTCTGCTGTTTTCTCTAAAAAACGCCAAACGTGTCAGGGTCCTGAATCAGAATTCTGCCCAGGGGCTACTACAGGATGAATTTTGTTATTAGTGAGAGAAGACTAGTAAAGGTGACCTAAAGTTGCCTGTGGGGGTAATGGGTTCATGGAGTGGGAAATTAAGTGATAGCGATAGCAGCCCCCAAAGCAGTGATGGAGGATGGGCACCTAGTTTTCATAGACCCCTTTGAAAATCTACACAGTTTGCTACTTCTTTTCTCAGACTTTCTATTTCACAGCTAAGAGGTATTTTACATTTTCCTCATCCCCTATTGACACCACAGGGCCCTCTGGTCCATCATCACTCCCCTCCTCCCCTTCATCCTGCCTACAACTTTTTAAGGCTTAGTTGTGGCCTGTCCCAAATAGAGAAAAAAACAACTCCATATTCTTATGGTCATGTCCTTCAAAAAAGACCCAAGGGGAAAAATGAACTGCAAAGCTGCTCACCTCCTAGGTTTGTGGAGTGTCTTTCAACGTCAGCATTGTGCAGCATTTCCCTCTCAGTCTTAGCTGGATATTTCTTACCTCAGGATATGTACGGAGGTACCCTAAGGCATCCCCCCCAGGTCAGGATGTAGAGTTACAGGTATGAGGATAATGAGGAGCCATGGGCTACAGTGTTTTTCTGCATGCTGTTGTCATCCGGCTCTCTACATCTCTATTTCAGCAGGCTGCTGACTGCCGCATCCCCTCTCTGTCAGGCTGGTTTGCTGGATTGGGCCTCAGCCCAGGCACAGCTGGAGTGGTGCTGACGGAAGGGGGAGTCAATCAAAAGGTATGAGGAGTCTTATATTATTATGGTTTTGGGGCGAGTAGGGGGTATCTGCTATTTATTCTTTGCAGTTTGCTGGCTGGATTATGGCTGTATCTGCCACCTATTACTAAATTAGCCTGCCGGCGAACCCATTGGATGATTTGATTTTTTTTATTTTATTTTTTCTTTGGTGGCAGGTTTACCTAACTCCATGCTTTATAACACCTATTCTTCAAATCAGTCTGTGTCTCATGCTGGCTATGCTTTAACTCAGAGGTTGAATCTGCTGGCACCAGTTGTTTTGGTGAGCCCTCTGTGGCACACATCAAGCCCTTCTCATCTTACCAAAGTGCCATTTGTCACAACTGGTGTCCTGTTCAAGAGCCTGAAATAGAAGAGGTGTTACAAACCATGAGAGATGTGTGCTAGTGTACATGAAAGTGAATCTTCCTTCTGCCTATCTTGTACATACACTTAAACATGATTTGGTGCATTAATCTCTACACATCTCTCTTTCTTTTAAATAGCATTGTCAACCTGCTATGGCATATATATGTTTTCCAGCTTGAGTAAATAAATATGGTAGAGTTTTTACCGGCTCTTAAATGACTTAGTGAAAGAAGTTTTTGATGGCTACATTTACAGCTATAAATTAAATAAATCCCCAGGACTGTTCAGTCACAGAAGCAAAAGAGCACAAAACGACTCACATTCAAGCTGTTACTCCACACAACCCTAAGAAGAGCACGGCCACCTTGGAACTACCTGTTGGGTCTTTAACCCATGCTATTGATCAGTGATAAAAAGTAATTATTTGGGGGTATACCAGTTGGTTCAAACCAAAACCAGGCCAGGAACACTGACGACAACAGTGTAGACAATCACATTCAGTGCAAAGAAATGTAGTATTTAATTTACTGATATCAGCCTAAGTGACCACTCACTAAGATGTTCTGACGTCTCCTTTTGACTGGAAATGAGAGGAAGGGATAGGTAGATAAATAGATATTTAATTGTCTTAATGCACATTTTGCTTTTTTTTTTTTTTATGACATTATTTGTTCATTTTCTCAGACTAATAAAGCTGGGGATAAGTATAGTTTATTTATTTCTAAGTTGGTCATTACAGAAGTCAACCACTTCTCATCATCTTTTCCAAAAGAGAAAAGGCATTTTATTCATTTGTTATTTTTAACATTTTTATTACACTGTAACAACCCTAAGTTTTTGTCCCACTGAGGTCCTAAGGGAAGACAACAAGACTGATCTTGTCCAATGCTGAATATTCACAGCGCTAAATAAAACGACTTTAGGAAAAGCCCCTTCCCCAATTACTTCTATTTGTGGAGGAATATTCCATTACAGCTATAAAGCTGATGCAATTTTTATGCATTATAAGGCCACACTCTATCAATTTATTGCCCCTCAAATGAGTGCATTAATATTGATGGCAGCTAAACATATTGCAAACATGTTCTGCCCATTAATGCCCTGGAACAGAGTCATTATCCCATTTTATTCCCACTGCAACGGTGGGACTGATGGGTGTAGAGAAGGATCTAAAATAGAAACAGAGACGAAGTACCTTCAAGAGATCAGGGCTCATATCCACTAGCAGCAGTTCTGATCTGCTAAAGGTTCGCAGTCCGTTACTTGTCCCTGACATCTTGAGACTCACAGCCATAAAGAACAATTCACCCAAAATAAATTTGAGGACTGTAGTGGTAGCATTTACGGGTATACACGCTTCCTGGCTTCGATGGACATATGTCACGTAGTACCCAATACCCATTATTCACATACTCAGGAGAGAAACAAAAGGATATTTAAATGTGATTTCCCACTACTGCGGTTTTCCTACTGAGCTCTGCAAATGCTTGCTTGGTGCTTACTAGCCTGAAAGGCAGTGGTAATATCCTGATCCTCTTCAGAACAGCTGCCTATGAAGTGTCACACTTGCTGGGCCTCCACTTGGAGGAGAAAGAACAGGAGGTAATTTCTGGAAACATAAGAGGCAAATCCACTTCCACTTTATTCCATCTTGGTGCCTCAGGTTAATGAAAAAACTATAGTCCTGAATGCTTATGTGGAGATGAAGGACTGTAATACTGGTGATCATGTGTAATTGCCAAACACCATGATACTTCGTTTTGGAGCTAAACACTTCCACAGGAAAGCATGCCTCTTCCTCTGTCTTCCCCTTGCCTGAAAAGTTCAGAAGTTATGTATATGTACATATGTATATAAAAATTATGCCTGACACACAATGTATGTGTTACATATATGTAATACACATACATATTGCATATAACTACGCCCATATACATGTAACTATGCACTGGTAAAATCACACAGAATCACAGAATTTTCAGAGCTGGAAGGCACCTCTAGAGATCATCTAGTCCAACTCCCCTGCTAAAGCAGGATTGCCTGGAGCACATTACTCAGGACTACATCCAGGCAGGTTCTGAAAATCTCCAGAGAAGGGGACTCCACACCCTCCCTGGGCAGCCTGTGCCCGTGCTCTGTGACCCCAACTGTAAAGAAGTTTTTCCGTGTGTTGGAACGGAACTTCCTATGTTCCAACTTGCACCCATTGCCCCTCATCCTGTCACTGGGAACCACCAAGAAGAGTCTGGCTCCATCCTCCTTCAACCCACCCTTTAGATATTTGTAAGAAATAATAAAGTCTCCCCTCAGCCGTCTCTTCTCCAGGCTAAAGAGTCCCAGCTCTCTCAGCCTTTCCTCATAAGGGAGATGCTCCAATCCCTCAGTCATCTTGGTTGCCTTTCGCTGGACTCACTCCAGCAGTTCCCTGTCCCTAAATCACAACTATATTAACAGTCTCTTGGTCTTGCATTCTACTATTCCTTAAAGTTAGGGTGCCTTCCATACGCTATGAGATTAAACACATGGAAAATTCAAGAATAAAAACTTGTTGAGCTCAACCTTTTTAAAGCCACCAAACACCATCTAAATGCCAAAAAAAAAAAAAAAAAAAAAAAAAGGTTGGGTTTTTTTTGTTTTGTTTTGGGGTTTTTTTGTTTGTTTTTTTTGTGTTTGTTTTTTTTTTGTTTTTGTTTTTGTTTTTCCCCAGTGTTTTTTTTTTACATTTTTTGTTTGGAATCTCACTTAGAGAATTTTCTTCCTGGGCCTCCTGGGGGGGCTTTTATAGGTAGAAGAAACTAAAAATAAAACCAGTAGGTTAAGTACATGAAATAAAAAACTGGGTGAAAAGTAATACTAGAAAAAAAAGACTGATCTTGAAGGTTTAGAAACTGTCTGCACCTATCTCTGGAAGAATGAGTTACACTGGGGTCATAAGAATGCCTCTGACCGCCCATTCATGTCAGGAAAATAGCTACCTGCTTTTCTCTTGCCTTTTCTTATTTTTATTGCCTCAAGGTTGGACTGCAGCTATGTGCTATAGCTAGAGAGATGCCTTTGATCCGAGAGGGAGTGAGCACTGGTGTGGAGTGCAGTGGGCAATGGCAGGGGATGCACACTACTGTAGAGTCCCAAACCAACACCCATTGGTAGCTTACACCTGGATTGGAGAACCCAGACCATTTTGAAAACCCAAACATAAGTAATTTTCTTTCCAAAGTTAACTCCTTATAGCCTTGGAGTTCTGCACATTTGCAGTCTCTGTCTGGGTCAAAGAAAAGTTGCTGGTTTTACTCTACAAAATGTTGAATGCATTACAACCTTGTTATTTGAGAGACCTTTCCTGTACATGTGAACACTTGGGGTCAGGTGAGCTCCTCTCATGTATAAGCATCTTGGTTAATCAGGAATAGGACCACTAAAGTTTCTCAGTGATATCTTCAGCTTTTTCCTGTGGGCTCTGAATTTCACCTCCTTCATAGTGCATCACAATGCTGTTATGTTCCCTCTGGGTGACAGTAAGAAGAATAATGACGGAGGATGCTACAACTGACACTTGGTGTTGTGGGAGATGGGTACTTGGTGTGTAAATTTTTAAGTTAGGGTAAGTATTTTATGCTTAATTAAGGTAGGGTTTGGGTCGTTTTTTTTTTTTTTTTTATACTAGAAGATGCCTTGAGTGTAACATAGGCAATTACCAGCTTGAAGAAGGAGAAATAAAAGGAATAAACTTTTCTCGGCTGCACTGTGAAGGCAAGAAGAGAATTTGACCTATTAACATTGTTGCACTGTGCCCATTAACTATTATTTTAATGTTGCCTCTCTTGCTTATCAGTGGTGCTAATTATGAAGCATTCTTTGTGGAGTGCCATCAGTGTGCTCAGTGTTGTAATCAAGCAATCAAGCCTGAACTGGGGAAGGATGTTCTCAAGTTGGAAAAATTAGTTGAAAAACAGAATGGGAATTTGGAGTCACCTATTCTCCTGTTCTAAAGCTTCAGGCAGAACCTCCACCAGAGACCAACAAGGAACCGCTGCATGGGGCCTCATTAAGATCTCAAGTCAGCAAAGCACTTAAGCATGTGATAGAGTCAAAAGGGTTTAATAACTCAGTTGAAGTTAAGTGCCAAGCCAGGGTGTAAATCAGGAAGAATATACTTTACAGTCAGTTTCTTTGGAATATTGTCTTCTGAAGTGAAGGAAGGGGAGAGTTCAGCTTTCTCTACAGTCAATTGAGTTAAGCATATTATCCCAAGCCTTACCTTCTAACAAATCTACCAATAAAGATAACTGAGATGATTCATTAAACTACCAGAACTGTGTGAAAATCATCACTTGTTTTCCTTTTCTTGTCAAAATGCAAGTATTCTTTAAAGAAATAAGTTAATTTCCCCGTTATTTAAGAATATGCCTGTTGCAGCCCATTGCACAAAGGGATATTTTTTGACTACTCATTTTATTTTCTTCAGCATAGTTTAAACTTCACTTTTATGTCAACTCATACTTTACAATTGCTCCTAGTTAACATTTTCCCTTCCTGTGCCTCCGTTTTCCCACTATTTCAAAGCAGGAGGCTGATGTCAGTGTACCTTGCAATATGGTCTCAAATACAGCGTTCAACAGAACTGTGTGTTATGGACTAAACAATATGCCTGAAATTAAATAAATAAGAATAAAGATAAATAAATAAATAAATAAATAAAACAGAAACACAATTCAGGATAGATTGATTAGGGGGAGAAAGAGGCCTTTAATTTAAATCTTAGTAAACCAGGTGTAATTTATAATTTTATCCTTAGGCAATTTAATCACTTCTCAATAACAAAACTGATTATTTAGCCACAGACAGTTCTGCTCAGAGTAGTCACTTTTATTAATAAGATCCAGTCTGATCTGATTAGAAAACAAAATTCAGGAACATCTCCTATTAGTTTCCATTCATCTCAGCAGCTATTTAAAGTGCAGCTGATGTCTCATAAAAAAACACTCAAAAACCCCAAAAAACCCCAAAACAAAATCCCACAGTGGAACATTTTCATAAGCACTCCCACTAATATATCAGCTATCATTTTTCCCTTTTTTCCCCTTTACTCCCAATTACTCAAAAGGCAAATATTTGTAGATGACAAGGCTGTCAATATTGCACCTTTTTGTTCAAAGCAGAAGTAAACAAAGAGATGAGCAGCTGCCTGGAAAGGATGAGGAATTTGCATTATGAAGGAGGCATGTAAATCTTGCATCAAGCTGAAAATGAAAATGCTGTATAAGCCAGGTTTATCATGGACATACTGACCAGTACAGTCTCAAAGCAGGTACCCCCTTCCCTTGCAAAAAGTACCATTTTAAAATCAAGCAAAATACGAGGGAACAAAAGCAAGGGTCTGTAGCAGGTGGAGCAACTAAAACATGATCACAGTTCTTGCTGCTGCCTTACTGATGTCACATTACTTTCACCCCTGAGCATGTACAGTTTGGAAATACACCTTCACAATCCTGCCTGTAACCTTTATTTTCTCTTCTCTCTGCTGATTTCTGATGTGGGAGACTCCTGAACATGGGGAAGTTGTGTTAGCAGGTGGGCATTTTGTATACCGAGAGCAAGGAGTAAGGGGGAGCGGGTTTCATGGAGCCGACAATGTAAAATAAAATGGGGGAGATAGGGGAAACAGGATGGAGAAATTAAGGCATCACAACTTGTTAAAGATTTCAGAAAAAAAGGAAGATGCAGAATCTGTATCCTCCGGCTGAAGGATTTTTGCCGCTGAATCTACGCTCTTAAGAAAACATAACTCACTGAGCCACATCCACACCCGTTAATTAAATGTCTAACTTTTCTCTCAGATTCAGCAGTTTGCATGAAAAGCACAGAGGAGCAGTGCCAGCAAGAGGCTGCTCCTCTCGCAGAAGACTCTCACAGTGCAGGATTCGGCAGTAAACTAGCCAGGAGTACAGCTTGCCTCTCCTCCCAGCCACAAAGCTCAGCGCTTGCAGCTCTTTGGGGTACAATGCTGCCTCTTGACCAACTGCTTGTAACTGCTTTCATCCTCACTCTGGTACCCAATTAGTACCTTGTTAGCCACACACCTGCAGTGCCTTCACCCGGAGGTCACTAAACCTCATGGGCCTGATTCTCCAGTCACTGCTCCAGCCCCAATCAGAAATCATTCCATTAAATCAACAGCTTTAGAGGAGCCTAAATAAAAGGGGAATGAGGTGATCTGCAACATTAACCCTTTTCCTCTCTGTTTTTCCAGCACGTGCACCCTTTGGCCATCTGTCACTGCTGTGAAAGTAATTAGCTAACAGGAATGCTTCTTCTAATCAGGGCTGGGCAACAGCAAAAGCAAGAACAAATGCAACTCTCAGGCTATTGTAGTGTTTCTCCAAATCCTTCTGGAGCTGCTACGTCTCAGGAAGAGTAGTCAGGAAACTTGACTGATGTAGTAACCGAATCAGCAGTATGCTGAAAGTTGTGCATCTAAATAAGTCATTCATGATGACTGCTTTGTGTTTTGGCCTCATAAAAATTCAGGCCTAATACAGCATGGGGAGAAAAGCTCTGGGAAGTGAAATGAGAGCAGGGAGAGACAAATGTAAATAGAAAATGTGTTTCTGAATTGTGCTACAGGGACTAGTCTGAATATAAGCTACTGGTAAATGATGGTGTTTCACTCAAAGAAGGATATTGTCCAGTGGTGCTAATATGAAGAAATAAAGTTTCAAAGAATTATCACAGCATAATATTGACTCAAAAGCACTGCCTCCCAGACTTAAGCTAAAAGAAATCTCCTCAGGAGAGGTGTATATGTAGCTATGAAAAGATAACATTACCACCTACATTTTGGGACCAATATTGCACTAACTTTTCATCTCAGTAAATTCAGTGTTTGATGCAGTAAAGTCCCATACTTGGCTGGGGGGGACAGGAGAGAATATAATGGGTTTTAAAATTTCTCTGCATCTGGCACAGAGGACAGCTTGAATTTAAGAAGAACAGATAGTACAAATAATACATGTGTTAGGGAGGGGTGAACTAATGAGCATAAACTAAGAAAATGCTGACTTTTTAACATGCAGGAGGTTTGTGTAACCCTTAGACATACATTATTTTCACACTTATGAGCAAAAGATGATCCTGAAAAATATGGTGGAAAAGAGCATTTATGAAGTATACTGGCCTTTAGGGAAAGTGAGAATACTCAAACCCTCACAAAGCAGGCCATTCTCATAGTGTTTATACCTTAGCATACAGACCCAAAAACTTTACAGCATTTGGATAAGAATGTTACTCCATAACTTTCCACTTGAGCCTTCGGAGAGACCATTCTGAGAAGCACAGGCTTTAGTGATCTGTCAAGAACACTGTTTGTTTAATGACCAAAGCTTTGGATTTAACAGTTTTAGGCTCAAATCTTGGCCACATCTGCTTTTCTGAGGTCACTTAGTGAATGCCACTCCATACTTTGTACAGACCTTGAAAAAGTCCCTGAGTTTTCTTATTTCTACAGTTGTGTGGAGTCATGAATTTTCTTATTTTCAGGCAGGTAAAAGAGCAACTGAGGTAGGATTATTTGATAGCAGTTCAGTTCAGGGTTGACTGTTTCACCGCCAAGATTTTGAATGGAAGAGAATCGGTAGAACTGGTATCAGTGCCTACACACATCGCTGTAGTCTCAATTAATTACAGAGGAAACAAGTAAGTGATGTATTCTGCTTAGCTCTGACGACCATGTGAGGAAGTAACAGCTGTCTACAAAAGAACCAATGGTGTAAATACTTTGGAAGCAGAAGGATTTTTGAGGCAGGCAAGACTCACAAATATGTGGAGATAAAAGGAGAAAGAAACAAGAGTAGGCCAGGCTGAGTTGTTTCCATAACTTCGTAGTTTGCTAATTTGAATTACAGGTAATAGCACATTCCTTGGACTGTTATAGTAACACAACTGCTTTTATGGATAAAGTGGATGACTGCTGTCAGCAGATATCCTTGTGTCTGTTCCCTGCTTCACTGCTAAATTTGTTTTATGGTGTCCTGGTTCCGGCAGGGATGGGGTTAATCTCCCCAGGAGCCGGCAGGGGGCAGGTATTCCATCCCACGTGACCCATGCCCGGGCTATAAGAGGAGCTAGCCGGGGCACGGAGAGCCGTCGCCACTCGGGGGTGGGCTGCGGCGGTGCGGGTAGGGTCGGGGTGGGGGGCGGGGGTACGGGCATCGCGGTTGTTGCTGGCTGAGGCCAAACCACGACATACGGTCATAAGTAAGTCAGGAGGACTGAACTTGTTCAAACAGTATAGGTTGGATCCAGTCTTAAAGCTGTGAACTCATACAATGTCATGCCATTTTCACTAGAGGATTGGTGTAATGCAAATGTAGTTTCTAGCAGGTCTATTCCATCAATGATTTTTTTTTAATTATTTTTTTCTTTTTTTTTTTTTTTTTTTTTTTTTTAATTTAGGAATTCTGACAGGAAGAAAGCTATTTTTCAGTTCAGGTATACTGCAGAATGAAAAGCTGAGACAGGAATTATGATGACAGCCTCTCCCACAGACTGCTGTTGCCAGTATTCTTGTATCTGATGCTATTTTTTCTCATTATATTCAATGTATCTGAAACTAAGCTCCACTACAGGTAACTAGCCTATGGCAGTGAGCAGAGGAAATAGTACTTTCAGTAAGCTAGAGAAAATTCATGTAAAAATGTAAGCTGGTTTTATTAAGTTGGTTGTTGATGCAGTAGAAGTACTGAAGCTTGCTTGTTTAGACAGTTGGCTGTGGTCGAATTAAGCATGCCTGAAATTTGAATAGAACCACAACTTAAATAAAAGATGACAAACAATTATATCCCACGTTTACTTTTGTGCTAAGGGGAACTGTGACATTTCATTCTGAGTAGCTTCTTAGGCAATGAAAAGATGTGAAAAATTCTATTCCTCTTTTGCTTGAAGTTAAGGCTGTATGAAGTTGAGGCTTTCTCTCAGAAGCTTCCTGTGATGTGATAATGCAAGGAAAAGTCTTTGCTACTGTGACCAACTCACCCATCTGTTATGTTGTTGCTTGCTGGATGCGTAGAGATTTTCAAACACTGTAGTTAATACTTCCCTGAGGGGTAGACTAACACCAAAGTTCTCCTGTATCACGTGTCCAGACAAACTGCATGCCCCTAATTTTAAAAAAAAAAAAAAAAGTGAGAGAGAGGGAAAAGGGAGAAAAAAAAAAAAGTGGCATAAAAGAAAACCTCAATGTTATCTACTTTTATTTTTTTGGGAAACGGAGTTATATGATTTTCATAAAAAAGTGTACCTCAGCTTTCATCCAGGCAAAGGCAATGTCAGTGATTCCATGCCTTTTTAACTGAGAAATTTCCTCATTTTTACATCTTTTCCTTTTGGGTGTTGGAAGTACTTTTCTAATTAGTTTCTTAGCCATCATTCCTAGCCAGCACCAATTCAATATCTGAAAAAAAAAAAAAACCTGTTGTTTTAACTTCTCATCTTAGTTTTGCTTTACGGATAGCTCTGACAATAGCTTCTCTTTTTACATATTTATTGATCAGAATGATACTGTTGATTGTTCCACATCACATCACATCACCTCACTTTAAGATATGCTACAGTACGATGAATGTAACAAACTTGTCTGTTGTGGGGTTTGTTTGGTTGGTTATGGGGTGGGGATTTTTTCAGTATGATTTTTTTAGTAGAAAAATTAAAGATTGGCTGTATCTTATCATATAATAGTATCATTTTATATCAGAAAATACAACTCAACATACCACTCAGAAGTCATATGTGGTTTGCTATATAGGCACCTGTTCAACTGACAATGAGAGCTGACATTACTATAATGGAAATGCCCAATGTATATTTATGGAACATTAATTCAGCCTATAATACCGCAGCTGTCAAAATCTACTGATGTAGATTCTATTTCATATGTTTTCCTTCTCTTCCTTGTAATGCACTCTGAGTTTTTTGTGTCACAGCTTTAAAAGGAGATTAGTTTAATGTCCCATTTGAACTATTTTTTTTGTCTTCACATTCTTTGTCCTAATGAGTCAGGGTGAGCATCTCTGTCTTTTCAGAAGAACAGATTCAATGAAAATACGACCTGTTTAATGCAATAGGTTTCTTCTGTCTAGAAAGAGGAATAGGGCTGAGATAATACCATATAAACTGACAAAAGAAAATTCCCGTAAGTGGAGGATGCTCACAGACTTTCCGAGTCCCCTAGGGAGAGATTTGAATAATGCAAGGTTAAGGGGCTTGGCATATTTCCTCAGGACAGCTGTTCTAGTCCTGCAGAACAACATGAAAAAACCACAGAGGCAGATCAGGATGGGAGGTGTTATCATACAAACAACGCTTGCCTCACTAGTACAACATTGAGCACAAGGTGCAATGCTGGGACAGATGGATAGTGAGAAATCAGGAGGGAAAAGCAAAGATCATAAACCAGAATGGAGGAAAACCTAGGCAAAAAACAAAGGTACAGGTTATTTGTGACACTGAACATCCTGATCTTGAGTTCTGCTGAGGAGCTATTAATCCTCTCAACTAATGTTGTGATGAAGTAAGACCGGTCAGGGATAGAGGGAGGTGGCAGGAAAACATTGGTCATTTAAGGAATGAATCAGCTCTCGAGGGACCCAGTTGTGCTGTGCTTCAGAAGAACAGACAAAGGTTGAACATGCTGTGGTGAATAGAAGCAAAGTCTTATGTCGCGGCAAGAAAGGAAGATGTGAGAAAAGAAATGATTGTGTTAGCCATGTGGGCTGCCATTACCGGCACACAGGTTGTGGTCATCATTATACGTTGTCAGCCTCACCCAATAAGATTTAGGAACTTCTAGTAATACAGGAATGCTTGTTCATAATGTATTGACATATGACTTTATTCGGGTAAATGACAAGTCCCTAAGTACTCTTTGCTGGGGAGAGCGTTTTCTATTGCTCAGTTGCCTTTTGGACCCTATTTTCTTTTCCATCTTTAATCCTTTCCTTATAATAGCTTATCCCTATCCACCATCTCTCCCTCTCACAGATTTTATGTAAGTCTTTCTGAGTCATTATGTGTCATCTCTGCATCATTTACTATATTCTTGTAAATTTTTCCTATACTCACTTTCCTAGATTGTTTTGAATTTTCACAACTTCCTCTTCACCTTTCTATCTTCGATGCTCTGTGCGTGATCTCTTAAGGAAAAAACTTGCCATCTTTATGCTTGATCATATGAAATCTTCATGAATGTATATCAATATGACATGTTTTTGTCATTGATCCATCACATTACAACTGCACTTCTGTCTAATTTGCTGTCTTTTCCACTGTCTGACATGCAGATATAATTACATGTTAAGAAAACCATAATACTGGAGGATGTTATTTTTTGAATGAGTCTGTATTCAGTACTACTTATTTGTGATGGAAAGATAAAAACAAAAGTATGACTGTCAGTCAACATAAGCTGGCAAAACTACTTTGCTTTAAAGCAGTTGAAAACTGCACCCAACAACATATTAATATCATGGGAGTTTCAAGACTTCTGCAGGGATCTTATTCAGAAAATAAGGTCAGTATTCTAAAGTTAGTGACACTCATTTTTATGAGATAAGCCGGATGGCCCTCATCTGAGTCTACAGAGATTGACTGACTTATTCCACCTTAAAAAATGAAAAGTGGGAGAGTATGTTCCTCATCAAAAAATCTCATGGCATGAAAACATTCAGAAGCCGTCAGTTTATGTGATGTGAAAAGTAATTAAATGCAACAACAGCATGACATCAGCAGTGGATAATTTTCAGACTTTAAATGTCATTCTCTCCCTTTAAACTCACAGTTGTTTGAGGTTTTTGTCTCCATTTCACAAAATAGAGTACAAAACATTGTGACATCCTTAATATTTCTTCCGCCAAGCCGTCCATTCTGATTTCATTCTCACCCTTTACAGAGTTGTTGATTTCAGCCTGCATTTGGCTGCCAAAAATGCGATTGCACACGCAGCACCAAGAACAAAGTGAAAATGAATTATGCATTGGGAAGGAAGTTACATTTGAGTCAAAAAACTTAAGACTTCAGCACCTCTAAATTACAATATAATTTAGGAGGGAATACATTTAAAGAGATAGCAATGGACTGAGGCAAGAGAGGGTCAGCCATGTCGAGGCTTAATATAATTTACAGTAGCTTTCAATTATTTATTTTTAAGAAGCCACTGAGCACACTGGATCTTTTCAGTGGTAATGTCAAAATATGGATATTGGGAAAAAGACATGAATAATAGTGACAGGTTGTTATGCATGATAATGGTATATGGGGACATTTAAAATATGGATCGCTCACCAGAGCAAAAAACGCATGTCATTTACTCTGAGAACACACGGCTGTATGCTTAGTGGCTCTTCTTCTGCACTATAAAAGTTTGCCGAACTTGATTTCTTTTTTCTTTCTTCTTTTCCTTTTTGATTTAAAACTTTTTGCTTTGAAACAATGGCCACTGAGTTCAGACTTATTTTCCACAAAGAAAAAAACAGCTACGGCTGTTTGCACAGACATAGATAGAATAAAAGGAAACCTTTTAAATCTTTCAGTTCATGCAACCAGCAATGCTTTGCCTTTTTTTTTAATCCGTTTGATAATATTATATTTAAGGGAAGTATGTGGCTTTTGAAGCTGTGGGAAGAAGTTTGGAAGACCTGTTTCCAGTTCCTTGACAGGCTTCTTTCATAGGAATGGGCAAATGTCTCAGCACTGACTTTACAAAGTGCGTTTTGATCCTCAGAATCCCTATTTAGCTTTTGCTTTAATATTATAAGCATCAAAATAATTGATACTTTAGTTTCTACCTGCAGATATATGCTAAGTGAGGAGCTCCTATAGCTGTATACCCAGGATCCCAGCTTGTGCCTGGACCTCAAAACTCAAAAGGAGATTGATTGAGGTGCCTCGAGCTGCCAGTCCAGACAGAAACAGACCTACTATAGCTCCTGCATCATATCTGCCAGCCTCAGGCAGATCTTAGATACCTGAAGGTAGCCATTCAGACAATTTTACTTAGCCACCTGAAATCTGGCTATGCACATCCTGTCTATCTCTATACAGGCCATTCTGCTCAGCATTTTCAGATGGTACTTGTCGGATCAGTCTTAAACAGAATCTTCCTGGGGACAACAGAATCATGTTTCACAGACTGGATGATTGCTCATATCCACACTGAGGTTGCTCTAAAAGCTAGTCTGTAGAGTAACAGTAAGCTTTATTTCTTTTGTCTACCACCAGCATTTTGCCTATTTCCTACCCATAGGGTTATTTTAGTTTGGAAAAAAGCTATTTGGACTTGGCAAGTGACCACCTTCTCCCTCTAGTCATCCCACAAAGCAACAATTCAGTTCTGCCTGAGCTTTTGAATGAAAACTCTTCTCCTGCATGATCTGTGAGCCTCAGCAGGTAGTATATGAATGTTCCGCCTGTTCATTCCTCATTCACCCAAGACCACTGTGCCCTACCCAGTCATCTGAGATGTTGGAACCCCAGATCTGAATGTACCTAATGGGTTGACTGTAATCTTATGAAATCCAACAGTGTGAAGCCCTGCACTTGTGAAAGATGATTACCTTTCAGAAGTACAGGCTGGAAACCGACTGGCCAAGAAGCAAATCTGTGGAAAAGACTTCATTAGATAAAGCCCTGAGAAAGCATGTCTGACTTCCAAGCTGACCTTGCTTTGGGCAGGAGTTTGGAACCTCCTTATATCCCTTCCAACCTGAATTATCCTATGATCCTGTAGCCTATGATATGGAAAAAGTCTATAAATCCAGGAGTACAGTGCATACACTTGCACTTCCATTCCATGTTGCTTCTTTACACGAAAAAAAAAAAATAAATAGAAACATGACATGACCTACTGGAACTTCAAATTTTGGATAAAATTCATAGTTTGCAGTCTAAGGTACAGAGAGGGAATCTTCAACTGTGGGCTAGGCATTTGCATTACACTAGGTAAGTGATTCTTTTAGAGTGCCCACGGTTTTCAGTAAACTACTCAGATTTTAGCTTCTGAAGATCCCATTCTTATTACATGTTTCTCCCCAAACACTGTATAAAGACCCTGCTTGCCTTGAAACTATGGCATCTGGTGGTAGCCGTAAGAGTTCAGTTAATGTCACCACTATCATTATTGCCATTACTAAGGGTAGGTTTCATCTGATTAAGTGTAGATCTTACCCCTGAGCGAGTAATCCTTTTGCTCTCTTAAGAAACAAAGGAGATAAATAGTTATTTTTAGGTTACAATGCACCTTATTCTTAGATAGAAATCTAAAATTTGTCAGCTAAAGAGACTGCTTTTCTTAAAGTGTGGGGATTTTTTTGGTTTTGATTTTGTTTTCCATAGAGTACAAAGGTAACATTAAAACTAGCTGAGGAATAAACATTAAATGTATAAAGACCTAAAATTAGCTGAGGAGAATTGTTCTTTATGTCTCTTTGTGGATTTAGCTCTTTCTCGGAGCTGGCCTGTGCTTACTTTAAAAGAGAGAAGTATAAGGGGATGTTGTGGGATTTTTTTTTATTTTTTTTTTTTTTTTCCCATTTTGTCATTTAAGACTTTAAGAAAGCACTTATCTGAGTTTTGTACTTTGGGAATAAGTTTTGTTTTGTGGGGGTTGTATGGGTTTATTTATTTATTTATTTTCTGCTTTGGGTTTTTTAGAGAGAAAGAGTCTACTGCTGATATGTTTTACTGTCAGCTGCCATGCTGGTAGAGACGAGGAAAGACTGGAATGGTTGAGATATTTGGTGATTCAATTTTTCAACAGTACTTACAAACCCTTCTCATATGCAACAATATCATAATTTTATTTTTTTGTTTAATCAAAGTAGCATAACTGGTTCACATAACCATCAATGATTCTGAGCTGACAAACTGATCAAGCGTGTATGAGTATGAGCTGAAATCACCATTTTCTGTTAGTCATAGTAAGGAACTAAAGAGGAAATAATTTTCTAAGCATTTCATCTTCTGAAATTCCTTATTGATTTTCTAGTATGATCTTGTCTGATATCACAACAACAACAAGAGAAAACGGGAATTACCTGATCTTTGGTTTAGCCATAGATATAATTTCTTAGGAAAGAAAAAAATGTCACAAACATAAGCCAAATCCTGCAGCTAAGTAGCATCTAATCTGTTCATTCTCCACTGACTTTGTCTTTTTTTGTCTTTCCAGATTTATGAAGTGAAGATCGCTGTGTCTGATTATTGGTCATGAAATACAGTCCATGGCAGAGGGAAGAAGTGGGTTCTCTTGTTCTGGGTTTCTGCAGAGTGTGTACTTTGTGAAGAAAGACAAAACAGCATCATTCACGTCCTATACAAGAACATCATCTAAGAAAGGTAGGAACAAAAAAGTTATAAGTATCTCAGGCAAGTTTTGCATACTGGGGAAAGGATTGCAATGCTGCCTTTCTGGCTCTGCCCACAAGCATATAGAAAACTAAGAAAGCAGGCAAAGCGGGAAATTAACAGCCACCTAACCTAGTCACAGCCCTCCTTGTTTCTTCTTTGCCCCATTTCATGACAACAAGCAAAAAAAAAATCTCTCAAACCAGAAGCAAACAGTTCCTCGCCTTCTACTAAGAGCCACACAGGGACAATACTGGGCTCAAAGTTGAGAACTGCAACCAATCAATAGAGGGATGAAGGGTAAATAAGACTCTTTTCTCCTTTCAATACATTACTCAGTTGTTCCCTTTGTGGGAAGGGAGTTAGCTGACGCCAAGCTGTTTATCTCCTTCCAACACAGATGAACTGTAGCCACTCTCATTCATCACTCAGCCCAGGACTGCTGCACATGTAAAAAGACTGGCCTAGAAAGCTGGGGCTGGAGCATGACAGTAAGAATTGTCCAGTCTAGTTTCTTATAAGGCAGGACATTTAAATGGTACTGTTTAGTAATACTGGGTTTGCTAAGGTTTGTAACAACAGTCCGTCATGAACAGCATCTGCTCAGCAACCCGAGAAAGCATGACTTTATCCTTTGCCAATATCTGACCCTGTGAGGCACCACTCCTAATGTGGGTCCTTTGAGCAATTACCTCACAGACAAAGAGATTTCCTGATGATCTTGAATATGCATTTGGGGTGCCAGTCTGTGTCTTGCAAATGTTCATGCTTTCCTCAGGAATCTTGCAAAACTCCTAAGGTTTAATGGTCTCTCACAGTCTCTTTCCTCAGGTGACTCTACCCTTCAGGAAGATTTATGCATACCTGTCAAAAGCTGCTAGATTTCTATCTCCCTTTCTTTCTCCCTCTCTCTCTTTTCTTCCTACCCCTTAAGTTTCAGAGCTGGTTGTCACTCTTTAACAGTTTATTTTCCATAAATATACAGCAAGTACCTCACCCTTCCTCAACACTGGAGCACATTCTACTTTCATATGCAAATCCTCTCAGTCAACAATGTAGCAGGAATATGTTTAAACAAGAATAGAGATAGCTAATCAATGTACTTTCCTAAAATTACTTATTCCTGAGTTGCTGATTCTGCCTTTGCTTGGTCCTTGCTCGGGTACAACTCTTATGAATGTCTAGGGAAGTTTAGTTTGTGAAACAACTCAGGGAAATGTGACCAAGAGTATTAGCATATGAATCTATATTAGTCTATTATTACATCAGCGATATCACTGGAGTGGACTCTTGAGGGTACAAATACACTGCAGTCTTCTTACTGACATCCTTCTATTATCATTGTATATTTCCTCCAAAGCAGGTGCATATTACAGCTTGGTCTGTAAATCTGGGCAACACCACAGTGTTATACAGGTATTCCAGCCGTATACAAATTGATGAGTATCTCAGATCTGTTTTCCCCTCCCTCTATTAAAATTGGTTAAATTAAAAATATTTCCAGTTAATTCTATTACTTTTTGCCCTAATGATATTTGTTTAGAGGGGATTATGATATCTGTATGTTAGCCAGTTATTTCTCAGATCTGCAGAGAGATGTTGAGAAACATTTATTTCCAATCACTTATTAAATGTTGAGTTATAAAAGCCTCATTTCCAGCTGTATAGCCTGCAACAGCTTTTAAACAGTCCTATCATGGCAAAAGGCTTTCTTCTGATTTTGATCACCCGATGACCATTGAAAATGCATTTATCGAACGTTTAGTATCCTCAACTTGTCCTTTGCATCCAAAATTTTTTGTGAATGCTTTTCTGTGGCACAAGTCATTTCACCTGCCTTCAGCCTTTTAAAAATTAGTTGTTCAGTTTACATTAGCCCTCCGTGATCCTTCTATCATCAGTGGAGAAAGATACGGGCAACTTCAAAAAGTAATTCCCTTTATCCTAAGATAATTGAATAGACTGAGTGATCAGCTTCTGTGTGTCTAAAGTTGAGTGGAATAAATATCATCCTAGATCACTGGGTCTGTGTTTTATATAGACATAAAGCTCAGTGTCCATTTAATATGACTGTAATTTGGAGTAAACTTCTTCACATTATAGTGATACAAAAATTGTTTTCTATTGGCTATTGGAAGGTTGCTGAAGCTTTTGGATAAGTTGCTCATTCAAATAAAAATTGAGTTGTGTAGGTGTCACTATACTCTTTTTCAGCAACTCGTTATATTTCTCCAGAACAAGATCTATGCCATACACAATTCAGGATAATATAAGCATCAAACGGGGATTGAATCAGACATATTAGGAAAAGATCTTTCATTATGACATATTTTTAGTGAGGTACCTTCGCTGTTTTAGAACATGGCATACTGTTGGCAGATCTACAATAGCCTTCTCAAGATACTCTTTGATGTCTTGCATTATGTTGACCAGTGTATGACTTTTTCAATTGCAATCCATTTTCCTCTAGAATAAGCTGGTCTTCAAAAAATGCTTCCAAGTACTTTAGGATGAGGTATTTATATTATTTATAAAGCTGGCATAGTAAAAAAGTTGGCCTGGAGTTCTTCAGCTTTGAAATATTCTCCTCTGGCTTTAGGAGTGCTGCAAACTTTATTTGTTGCAATATTGATATTTTTGTAAACAACTTAAATTAATTATATATTTGAAGTAAACAGGCCTTTACTGAAGGTTCAAAATATTTTACCTACATGTTGCAAATGTTAGAACCATCAGCTTTTCCATTCCTGAAAGAGTGAATATTCTCCTCATCATATTACTCAATTAATGATTTTTGTTGCTTGTTGTAACTTAAGTCTTTTAAGGAATAGACACGACTTGTATTTTTGTCACAGATCTGGCCCCAGAACAAGCTAATCTAAGTTTAATCTACATTGTTTCGGTGCCCACAGCAATTTTGTCTGTACTGGCATGCAGTTCCGCAGAATCCGTTGAAGACTGAGGATTCATTGTTAGCTGCACTGGAGTTGTACTAGTTTGCATATATCTACTATATAAACCCAATTGCAGCTGCAGTTGAAATATACTCTTATGCTGCCCTGTAACAATATTCTTGTTATTCCTTGGAGTGAACAGTATGTTGTGGTCTCATAGCATCCAATTACATACATTCTTCTCTTAGACCTTTAGAAATTTAAGGTAAAGATGATGAAGTCTAAGACTACTAATCTGCTAGGCATAAATATTTAGTGGAGAATATGTAAAACCACTCCAGTATGTATTGATCACAGAGATCAGAAAAAGTTATTTCAAAGGAATAGATACTGGC
>NW_009647416.1:992732-1009764 GCF_000708025.1 Charadrius vociferus
AGAAGTGTTGGACAGTAAGAACAGAGATGAGAAATACCTGCTACTTCATTGTTCTTCTACTTACTGACAATCCAGAATTCTTCCCCCTAAGATACTTTATATCACACTTTAAATATTCAAACTGAGGGCAAAAAGATTATCCAACAGTGTTAATGTCAAATTTACTTTGCTTGAAGTGCACTAGAAAGGAAAATTCGCCTTAACAAGGATCAACATTACACGCTAAAGGACTTGCACTAAACTGCATTGATTAATTTCAAAGATATTGAGAAAATATGCACACGTTCCAGATTATCTCTTTTTAAGGTACTATGAGATTCTGTACATATTCCTCAAACAACACTGTATCAGAAGCATCATGTTTCCTTGCCTATACAAGCCCTGGCCCCCCTACCTACCTCTGATCAGTAGAGGCTTCCTGGAGACAAAGGGATATGTCCGGGATTAGAATCATGATCCTAAAATTCTCCTTACTCATTGGCAAACATGATTAGGGAATAAAGTTCTTGCATTCAAAGACTCCAAAGCACGCTGGAGCGACAAGGGAATTTTTCGTGGACAGTCAAAACAAAAGCTTTTCCAAAGTAAGTAAGCAATTTTCGCATCTACCATTGATCATGGCAGTACCCTTGTGTGTCCTTAAGGATTCAGACACGGTTTCTCATAACGGTGAACAGTCACAATTGAAGCAGTCTTCTTGTTATCAGTGGGGATGTTGGGCAAGTAGCGGTTCCCTGGTATGAATAAGCAGTGCACAGCTGGTTCTACATGTCCTCAGTATGCAATAAAATAGCAGTCAAAACCTGCGGATGTGAAGACCCTGTGGTCTGCTCACTCCAGCAATAAACAAGGAAATTTTACAGCGACACGCTGAATGGGTTTTTCATCACTGCGCTTGTGCTGAGAGACTGAGTTGGACTCAGTTCAGGTAGCAGACCCGTTTTAGTGAAACAATGCTTTGGGGCTTATATTAGAGGGCAAAATAAAACATAATGCTTCCCTATCTCCAGCTTCAGAAGCAACTCTTGCTGTGTTTTTCAACCTCCTTTTGAGGTTTCTATTGGCAGAACATCAGTCACTTTATTTCTATAGCACCACTCTTCATAGCTCTAAAAGTGTTTCACAGAAGCCAGTAACATCCCAATTTTGAGCACCAGTTGACAAATTATGTGTTCAGAAAACATGCCTTAGTTCTTTGTTTCAAAACCTAGCTGATCTAGTTAAGTTTAAAGTAGGATATTTTTTTGTTGTTGTTGTTTGTTTTTTAATAACTCTTTGTAGGTTGCATGGTTAATTTACAAATAATGTTCATGTAGCAGCAAATAGTATTACACACACAAATATATTGCTTTGCTCTCTTGCTGTCCCTCATATAAACATATGATGAATATGATTGTTTTTACAGTGCATGCGTATTCGGAATCCTACGTTTAGGTATGACAATCAAGAGCTGAATACACTGAATGTGAGATACATTTTCTTATTGATTTTGCTTTTTACTGTTTTTCTTAGCAATCTGCTTACACAATGCTCTTATTTAAACAAGGGGTGTAATTCATGTTTTGAGGAACTATTCAGTACAAATTGTCTTTTAACTCTAAAAAATAACTTTGTTGTCTTTTTATCCCAAAGAGGATTTGTATCTCAATTGAGAAAACTCCAGTGGAAATCAGTGTTTTCATATTTAAACCACAGCATTCATCTTAGTATAGTTTTTTAACTAACAGTCTCAAGTCTGTCACAGTGGTATAGATGTCTCCCATACAATTAGAAGAGAAAGTGTGTGCCTTCCAAACGTGACTCAGAGGAACTAAGTGCCAGTGACTATATAGATAACTTATGTATATCCATGGGATTAACAGATGAGACAGGAGGATACTTAAAGGCACAATATGGGAGAAACAGAAAGATGTATAAATCCAAGATGAACAAAGAATACTTCTGTCCTCTTGAGGTCAACAGTCTTCTCAGAGTAGACTGTTTAAGGCAGGATGAAATCTCCTTTCTAGTTTATCCTACTGGTCAGAAAACTTCCTTGAGAAATGGGGAGGAACATATTCTCAAAATCCTCCATCAAACTGGGTTTCAGCTAAGTTTGAGCTTCATTATCCCTTGCCTGAACAGAAACAGTTCTCTAGCCTAGGTGCTGCAGCTAGATTACTTAATCTACCAGAAAGGCATCTATATCAAGTTGGACTAAAACACAAACGAGCAACAGTGAGTTAATCTTATGGAGTTATCTTCCTGAATTTTAGAGTCTCTTTTTAGTTATGTTTACAAGCTTTATCTTGGGGAGAGTATCCCTCAGTAGTGGGCAATAAAATCCAAATTCTGCTTGATTATTCTGCCTCTGGCTTACACATTTTATGTTGCTTTACTGCACCATGACCCAGATTTAGCAGCAGTGATGGAATATATACTGGCCTCTGGCTGTTCCATAATATGGTTGGTAAAGCACACTTTTAGAAGTGAGAGCTGTGGCCTCCTTCACCCACATCTGAAGACAGAGCTGAAACCAGTTTTAGCATATCCTAGGACAACATACGAACTATGGGCTAGTGGTATAAAATCATGGCTTTGAATAAACACCAAAGATTATTCCTTGGCAAGACAGCTGTATTTGACAGGCCATTGAGAATGGGGCATCAGACAGCACAGTGGCCTGGTAAGTACATCTGATGTGACTAGCTACAGCATCGTGCCTTGACCACTGGGCCAACAACAATTCTTCATGCCTTTGATGTTGACAGTTATAATAAGCTATCTGGAGTTCATTCTTAGGTGTACTCTCCAGACTCTTTCTTCTGTCGATATATTACAAACCTGAATTGTTTCAAAAGAAATTTTCTATTCCGTTTAACAAACTAACTTGAAAGGAGAAAAGTAAAAGGTTCATTGAAGGCAGAAAGTAAGTAAGTATAGCATACAAAGAGTAGTTTGTTACAGCAGATATATCTCTATTTGCACTTCTGTTATTATTAACATGTGCACTTAGAAACGTGAAACAAACCTTAAAGCCATATTTTTGCAGAGCCCTAAAGCTGATTAAATCAAATGCAGATGTGGAATTGGTGAAAAACAGATGCTGAAAAGCCATGTCAATATCCTGAAGGAATCCATTCCCTATCAGAAAGAAACTTAATTTCTCCTATAAAGAATTTGATTATGTATTGTTATACCAAATGTGATTAATGATTTGTGGTGATTGATCAACTGCAAAATATATAATTATGCCATCTGTATTTTTCCAGCTTCTTGTCACTTAAGAATTCCACTGGGGAGTGGGAGGTGGGATAATGAGTAGTGGTGGCATTTAGAGTGCTTAAAACCGTAGTCTGAAAGCCTGGGGAATCTAGTAACAAAAAGAACTGGCATTTATTCTAATAGCAAAACCTCCAAGCATATTTAGTAAGAACCCAGAAGACCCATTGGCTTGATAGCTACTTATGTGGAAGACCCAGTTATGGGGTTCAAACAGCCTGGGACCCATGAGGGCTTGCTTCAATTCAAAGGTAACCCATTAAGACCCCAGGAGAGCACTCAGAATTTGGCTTTTGGACCACCTCCTGCTGTCTGATTTATGAAACAGCCTTGACACTATCATCGACTGTCTTGTGGTTGCAGGCAAAGTGAAGCTTATTTGCAGTAGCAGATAAGGGCAAAGAATAACACTAACTATTTACATATTAAAAATAACCTTTTTTTTTTTCTTTTTTTTTTTTTTTTCATCAAGGTAAAGCACTGGGTTAGGTTCAGACCTGAAGTAAGACACTTGGCCCACAATGTCCCCTATCAAACTGAAGAGATGCCTTTTCAAAATGTCATGCAGAACTAAGGTGAAAAGCAGTAAAAGTAAAGGTTCCTTAAGCATGTTGATCTCATCCACACCACATATGACTGATCTGTATCAGTCTTTTATCTACTCTCAAATTAAAACACATAATTTGGGATATTCATCCTTCATCTGACTGGTGTTTGCAAAGGGAAGAAACTGTGAAGACTGAATCCCGAGTCTGAATGACCCCCATATGTTTGTAGGAACAGCGTTCTGGCACTAATTTGCATTCTATTTTCTTTTAAGTAGTTCCTTATTTTGTGTTTTTGTGGTGGGGTTTTTTGGTTGGTTGTTTGGTTGGTTTGTGTTTTGCTTTTTTTTTAATGATATAAAGATTATGTAAAACACGGTCTAACAATTCTTCCCCTTCTCTAACTCATTTGACATTATTGTACATTAATACATTGGAACACCTCAAGTTCTTTATTGTGAGAGTGATTTTGATGACTGTGGAAATCAGTTTTCAACTTGTTACACTCTCCCAGAGTTTCACTGTGGCTTTGGGCAAATACATTACGTACAGTGAAGTTCAGAGTCACCTAGCTGACAGAGGTATTTCCAAGCCCAGTACACCAAGAGATGTACGCCCCAGGTGTGGGTACATAGGTTTTCTGTAGATTCAACAAATAATTAAACATCTCCAAAGAAAGAGAAGAGGGACTCACACCCTCATAAGTACCTCGGATCTTGATCACGGCGTGGCTTTGAATAAAAGATTCTGGGATCTGATGGAAACTAAATGCAGAAAAGCTTGAAATTGTAAACCAGTTACTGTGCTTATTTTGTGTTACTTGGGACATTTTTCTGGGAAGAAAAAGACAGGGTTTAGTAAGTTTCACAAATAGACAAAAGTCTATTTAAAAGTCTGAAAAAGGAGCTATACATATGCATCATACAGGCACCTACTGACATTTTGGACACTCACCAATAGCTGTTGGTGTTCAGCTGTAACTCCAGAAGACCATGGACAACCCAGAGATGTTGTGTCATATTTACCAGCTCCTTTGCCAGACTCTGTGGATAACTTGGATATCAGGGATATCATGGGCTCTGACTCTGCATGCTTCTTTAGGTATTTGGCCCACCTATGTCTTTTAGTATATGGACCTCCGTATCTATCTGCCTTTGAATTCTCCCTGTAAAAAGATATTTTTGGCTCCCAGCTTATGTTCTGTCTCTCCCTTGCCTTTTTAATTGGTAACACGTTTATACAAGCTCTATACTTCCTGATCTGCTGGGGGACTGGTCTTGATTGGTTTGGGCCTCTTGCAGCTCCCATGACAAACAACATAGTGATGTTACTAAAGTTAGTCTCTGGCATAACTCATGAATCAGGGGAGAGGTACAGGCTGATAAAGGAAAAGAAAGAGTCTGCTTACATGAACGCGTTTTGGTAATGAGCGATAACAGAGGAAAAAATAAACTACAATAAAAGGTGCATGACAGTTTGAGTTTGGGTGATATATACTTGGTTTTAAAGTTGTCTCAGCGTGTCAGTGTTTTATTCATGGCTGGCAGCTAGTGTGAATGCAGCAGAAGCTAGTGTAATGGTTTGAAATATCAGTGCAATTATGGTTTAGGGTCAAGTACCTTTTTAACATCCTTCTTGGTTTAAAGAAAAAATAGAGGAGAAAAAAAAAAGAAAAAGAGAGAAACGAGACGGGGAGAAATACAAAAGCAAACAAAGCATGCTTCTAAAAAGAGAACATAAAAAGATAATGAAAAACAAAAACATTTGGAATCATACTACTCTGTCCAATGTGAGACAAGTTGGTAGTTGCAGTACCCCATTTTGTGTTTCTCTCTGTCATTTCTTCCCTTTCAAGGGTCCTTCAAATCGTAGAACATCCTGAGCAACAGCAGAAGTAGCTGGTGTCACCATGTCACTTTCATCACCTTTTGTTCATTTCTTCTTAAGTACTTACAACTTATAGTCACAACTACTGTTCTCACGCTGTTCTTGGTACAGTTTGGATGAAAAGTATTCATTACAAGTGTGTGTGAGAGTGTGTGTGTGTGTGTGAGACTGAAGTATTAACAAGCACATGTGCAGACTACTTCAGCAGAAGTATTTGTGAATTAACATAAGAACAGTAAATCTAAGTTAGGAAAGTAGTTACTGGATGCTTCCTTTATCATCAAAGAAAACAGACACCACAAAAGGATGATTCAGACCACTGGTGATTTTGCCTGGAATTTGCACCCTAATTTTCACCTTAATAGGAACAGGGAACAATTGGATTGATTTCAGTGGTGATGAGATTTTTAATTTAATGCAGTGGAAGTGAGAGGAAAACTTGGTTCCAGCATGCCTTCTGTATACCATCCACTCACTCAACATGCAATGTTCAAATTCTAAAGAACGGTCAAAGTGCTACAAAATGTACTGTGAGGAAACCACCTACACTCTTCTATGACTGGAAATGAAAGAAGAGAAAGCCTGATGACCTAACAGATCATTCCCATTGCTAATTTTTATGATTTCCTGCCAGTTCTTTTCTCCAAGTCTTGATTAAGTATTCAAAAAAATCATTACTTATACATAAACCTAATCATTTAAAGGTGTTTCAAATAGAGCAGACTACAAATACTTTGTTAAAGGAAGGCAACATTCAAAAGATACCATATCTTTGAGTCCCAATTAGGCCAGATCATTAAGGAAATATATTGCAATTAAGTTTACATCCACTGGATGGAACTTGTTGCCAGATAACAGGAATTTCTCAAATGTTTTTTCTTTTCATTTTATCATGATTATTATCACAGTATGAGTTCATTATTTCAGATAAAATATAGTCAAACATTATTGAATTTTGAAAAAAATAAATTAAAAAGTCAATTTACCTAATTAAACAATTATAAGTTCAAACTTACAATTACAAATGAAAACAAATATGAAAACTATGTGGTGCAAAGGGATTCTTTTCTTTCAAATGGATACATACACGTCTCAGCAGTGTTAACTCCTAGAGTACTGTGAGGAGGTGGATATACTTCTCTTATTCCATTGTACTGAGGACCTAAATGATTTCAGGTCACCTCACTTCTGCCTCATGGATGATCCAAATACTGTTCCAGTATGCATTTTCTCTGTCTTCTTGAGAGTGCCAAATTCAAATAATCTCTTCAACCCCCAATTACAATGCATCTAGTCTAGCTCCAGTTATGAGATATGTACTAAATCTCAAATGCTATCCTGAAGCTTATAATTCCTACTCCACCATTGGCTTCCTCTAGAACCAGATCTTGCCCCATTCGCAAGCTCCCAGCTGTCAGCATAAGAAGCCGCTGCTCTAATTGAACTTGTTTTCCAAATTGCTCAATTGCCAGTGTGATGTCCCAGCACTGGATGTATTCCAAGTTCAAGAACACCCTTTCCGTAAAAAAACGTGCTGTAGTGAACTTTTCAGTCACTTTGCTTCATTTCTACCATGAATCATATGTCCCATCGTCCTCTCCAGCCTGTTTGTACAGTTGTGAGTTATGGAAATCACAAATTGTTTTAGGTCTCCGTTGCCTTTGAACTCTGATTGTTTTTCTTTCAGGGAACCCATCCTGAGCTTGAATGTGACAGTGTTAAACAGGCCTTTTTTTTTTGGCTGAAGTTCTGCCTCCTGCCTTTGCTAAGCACTAGTTCCCACCATGTGGGTTTTAGCAGAAAACTCAACAGACTGTGAATTAATTAGTTTGGGATTTGCTGTAGGCCAGAATGAGACATACAAAAAGATATTCTTAAATTGTTGGACTTTTCTGGTTCCTTGTGTGATGTTTATTCACACCAACCTGCCTTACCTGAAAATTTCGGTTGCAGAGGGTTGTGTTTACACCAGTGTATTTACAAATTCTATCAGGAACCTTAGGTTCCCTCCCCCTCCCTCAACCCTCCAGCTAAATAAATAAATACATAAATAATCTAATCAGTACTGAAAACTCAAAAAAAAAAAAAAAGTTTAATTATCATAGGTACAAAGTACATTTAAGTACACAGGGAAGGGTCTCCAATATGAAAGCTTTCTTTCTGAGATACCATAACTCTCTTACAAGTCATTCAGGACCAGCCATGTAATACTGGTTGACTATTCAATATTTTGGTGAGATAGGTCAGCTTTGGCTTTTTCTGAAGATCTTACAATAGACTCTGATACTGCAAAGCAATGAAAACAAGTAAATGTTTTGAAGGGCATAGCAACTGGAGTGACACATGACATACCTTGTGAGAATTGCCCACTGATCATTTCATGAAAGGAATGAAGTGGTTCCGTGTGAGTATCAGGCTTGGTGAAGTATGAAATCCAGCAAGCTTCGTAAATGATCCCCTCCCCCCCCCAAAAAAAAAAAAAAAGCAAATGAACTGATTGTCCCTGACAGTGCAAATAAAGGTTTGCTCCAAAGAGATGGAACAATGAGAAAACTGGCCTAAGAGTGAATCCATTTTCAGGACCTACATTTACCCCGAACTGTAACTTACAGAACACTGCCCTGATGATGATGGCTTACTTTATCACAGATCCCAGAGGTTCTCATGCAGTTTGCTGCCATAATGTGCTGGAGATGGACAAACACATAAGACAGAATTTCATCATGAGAGGTGTCTTAGTCAGGGGTTCCAGTACTGCACCCCAAGTTGACATTCAAATATTATTGTCTCCCTTTTGCTTTGTCTTCTTTTTTCCCTTTTTCCTCTTCTTTTTTTTTTTTTTTTTAAACAACATGTTTGTTTACGTTACATATCCTGTGAGTTTTATGGGTTTTGTTGTCATATAACTATATTAAAAAGCTGAGGATTAAAAAGTAAAATCAGGAGTTATGTCTTTGGGAGAAAGGTACCTTTGTATTAAAAGAACCCCACAGAAAATTGTCATGAAATAGTACATAAGACATTTTAAATAACTTATTAATAAGTAATACTTTCCAGCTGGTAATCCCTTTGGCAATAGAGTATAAAGTATATATTTAGCAAAGAATTAAAACAAACAAACAAACCAAAAAACCAAAAAAACCCTCAATACTTTGCAAACATAAAATTCTCTCTGTCAGTTCTCATCACCTGTCTTTAAAAACAAAAGAGTAGACAACGCACATCTCTGGATAAAGGAGAAGTTCATCAACTCTTTAGACAAAGAACACCTCCTTCCTTTTTTAAAGCATTTGTTTAGGGCCAATGAAAGGCAGCAGTTAAAGTATGAAAAACCTTGAAATCTACTTCCTCACTTATCCTCTGAGAACAGACAGCACCAATAGCAACAATTAAGCTTTCCTTCAGTTACACTCAGTAATAGTGCATTCCTTAGTCTTTATACAGAATTTCTATGAGAGAAAGAATAATTAAATCCTGCTCTCTTTACTTCTCCTTCCTTTTCTTCTGTTTCCTCCACCATCAGTGACCTAGAGCAGGGTGTCTATAGTGCTTCTTGTGTGGCTGCTGTCAGAAGCGTGAGTTTTTTATTTGCAGTGAGCAGAACTTTTTACAGATCTGCCAATCACTCATCATATGCTTAAGTCTGTCTTTCACTACCAGAATGGGCTGAATATGAACCAGTTGTGAGAGACAGAAACAGAAAGATTCTTTGTAAATCCAAGTGGCAACCAGTGATGAGTGGCAATCCTCAGGGTTCAGTAGTGGGACCGGCGTTTAACACCTTTGTCGGTGACACAAACAGTGGAATTGAGCGCACCCTCAGCAACTTTGATGATGACACCGAGCTGTGTGGAGTGGTTGACACCCTGGAGGGAAGGGATGCCATCCAGAGGGACCTGGACAGGCTGGAGAGGTGGGCCTGTGTGAACCTCATGAAGTTCAACAAGGCCAAGTGCAAGGTCCTGCACATGGGTTGCGGCAATCACAGAATCACAGAATCACAGAATTTTCAGAGTTGGAAGGGACCTCTAGAGATCATCTAGTCCAACTCCCCTGCTAAAGCAGGATTGCCCAGAGCACATTACTCAGGACTGCATCCAGGCAGGTTTTGAAAATCTCCAGAGAAGGAGACTCCACAACCTCTCTGGGCAGCCTGTGCCAGTGCTCTGGCACCCGAACTGTAAAGAAGTTTTTTTCCCAAGTACAATCCCAAGTACAACTACAGGCTGGGTGGAGAATGGACTGAGAGCAGCCCTGAGGAGAAGGACTTGGGAGTGTTCGTTGATGAGAAGCTCAGCATGACCTGTCGATGTGTGCTTGCAGCCCAGAAAGCCAACCGCATCCTGAGCTGCATCAAAAGAAGCATGGTCAGCAGGTCAAGGGAGGTGCTTCTGCCCCTCTACTCTGCTCCCGTGAGACCCCACCCAGAGTACTGCCAGCTTTGGAGCCCTAAACATAAGAAGGACACGGACCTGTTGGATTGAGTCCAGAGGAAGGCCACAAAGATGATCAGAGGGCTGGAGCACCTCTCCTATGAAGATAAGCTGTGGGAGTTAAGGCTGTTCAGCCTGGAGAAGAGAAGCCTCGAGGGAGACCTTCTAGCAGCCTTCCAGTACCTAAAGGGGGCCTACAGGGAAGACAGGAAGGGGCTTTCTATCAGGGGGTGTAGTGATAGGACAAGAGGTAACAGTTTTAAACTGAAAGAGAGTAGATTGAGATTAGATATTAGGAAGAAATTTTTCACAGGGTTGTAAGACACTGGAACAGGTTGCCCAGAGAAGTTGTTGAGGCCCCATCCCTGGAGGTGTTCAAGGCCAGGTTGGATGGGGCTTTGAGCAACCTGGTCTAGACGGAGGTGTTCCTGCCCATGGCAGGGGGGTTGGAACTAGATGATCTTCAAAGTCCTTTCCAACCTAAACCATTCTATCTTTCTATGATTCTATAAGTCTTCATTTGGGTACACTCTACACACTTGTTTGGAGAGTATATAGAAGTCATTTTGTCTCTTCACAAAACAAGGCTACAAGTTTCTTCTAGGAAAGAGATAAAGCAAATACTTGTGTGAAAAATGTGTGCATACTCTATAAGTATCTGCAATTAATTCTCAATCATATACCTGCAGTTTGTCCTAGCTGTGAAGTAACTGTGCCCTTGAGGCAGAGACTCCATCTGAGTTTGGGCATGATGTAAGGCAAAGAAAATTTGATGTCAGTCATGACTGATTCATTTTCATACCTTTGTGGCCCTTTTTTTACCGTGTTCTTCACAATTCATTTAGCTAGAGGTGTTGATTGAAAGGGATATCCCAGCAATTATTTAGTCAATGTTAATAGAAATCTGAATGTGATCTCACAGAATATTTGATTTCCCCCCCCGTGTTTGTCACCCAAGAAGCAAAACCAATAATAAACAGTCTAAGTGGACTATTAGTGTTGATATCAAATGACTAATAAAGAGAACATTTACACAATAATGGTTGGTAATAATACATGAGCTCTCCATGGACTGCAGTGTATTTACTTAAACTACTCATCCAGTAATTCTGAGTGTGACAGATTTAAAGTTTCTTCTAATAATTTATAAATATTATGTTATGACCTGCTTATTTTGACGTTTTTGTTTGTTTGTTTGTTTGTTTATATGTATGCAGTGACTTAATTTAATATCTAGATTGTCAGGAAAGCTACTCAGGAAAATGGAGAAGGAAAAGTCAAGCCAGTGTTAAAGAAACAATTGGAAATGTTTTTTGAGACTCAGACCTCAAAACCAAGCTGTAAGAATGTAGGATCAGGGAGGCTATCTTAAGGGTTTTTTTTAAGGATACATGAATAATAGGGCAAACTGAAAGAAGTTTTCTCTGTGCTTAGAGTACATCAGATTCAAGTTACTTCTGGTATTCATAAAGCCACTTTACTATAACGTACAACCTGAGGTATTGAATCTTTTTGAGAAATAGCTTATATTAGCTGATATTGCATCTTGCATAAATCAGGCCACCCATCCTCTGAACTAGAATCGCTTTGGGTCCAGGTACCTTAGCTGCTGAGGCTCTCCCATCAATCTGCCCTGTCTTTGAGATACAAAATTAATAATGTAACGTGTGTGCACAGTGTGAAATACTTCAATGATTTCCATATTAGGCTTTTATCCTACTTTAAAGGTATACACTACTTATCTTGGGATGCTTTAGTTCATTCTGTGAGTGCTAGTTCTTAAGGAAGAAAGTGGCAGGGGCCTTGATTCATTAAGGTAAGTCAGTAAATTATAGAAGATAAGGAACATCTTATAGCCAAAACCTAATCCGAAAGTGAGAACTTGGTGATTCTTTTCTCAATCTGTGACTTCCTGAACGAATTATTATAAGGTAATTTAGTGTACAGTCTGATAATGTTACCTACATTTTGCATTTACTGCAGAGTATTAGTATGCACAAGGACAGCTATGAAAGAGTAATCCTATAAAGACCCATCGTCACTACCCCATGGCAATATCTTCATGTAACTCATATCCTCTGAAAGCCACATACACAATATAAGACTTGAAGAGTGTGAAAAGAGAAAGTCCAAAGGAAGGATTAAAAGTACAGCTATTCCTGTAATTGTGACGTTGAATAACAAATCTGTAGAAATCCAAATCTGTTTGAATATAAATTCATGAGCCCAAGAAGGAGCAACTTTTGAATAAATTAGTCACGGTGAATAGTTTACCCAATTTTATTACAATCTGGAAGTAAGGCGCTCAGTATGATATCTTTTTTACCTGATTTTTAATGTCCTGAAGCATTTGCCATGTTGTTTCCTTTGTAATCAGTAGCTTTTTTTACAGGCAAGCAATCTCCCAATTTAAATAACACACAACAGAGCAATGTGCTGCTGCAATATACTGTCAGTTGAGCCTCTATAGCCTAAATGCCCTACTAATACCTCAGGTGAACCCTAGAGTTGCTTCAGCAAGAACTTGGGATTTTAGTCTGAATATGTTTTAAGATGGACCCCCAATATTTAGTATGTTTTCATAAACAAGGTTGTTCTGCAAGACTGTTCAGCATTCTCATTTTGAGAGGGTCGTCTCTGAAAATGAACAGATTCTTCAGTTACTTCATTATATATATCCACACATGCAGACAGACAGACAAAGTTAACTATCTCAGTAGAACCTACACTGAATTAGCATCATTCTAGCTGAGCTATGGATCTAAGAAAGGTCTCAACCCTTTTAAAATTAGCTGTATTTGTTAATATTTTTGTCAAAATGTGAATTTCAATAATATGAGGAAAAAGTGACTTGTAGTAAAACTGGGAGCATTGCAGAAGTTATTTAACCTGCTATCCAGTGAATGCTAAGAATAACTCTTGCTTCACAAAATAATTAAATATCTTAGATTTCCTGATCTACAAATCACAAACAACTTGGACAGGTTTGTATGCCACTGTTCTGGACTTTTGAATAGGACCAAACTCTGCCACATCAGTATTCGTCACTCATGCCTCAGGTTGAAAGGGGAAGGGAAAACAAAACATAACAAAACAAAACAAAAAAAATCAGAAACATGAGAAGAGGAGATCAAAGGAAAGACCAGCCATGAAAGGGGGAAAAAATACTTTTCAAGTGCTCTGTAGTTTTTCTCTTGGTAATGGATTCTCATCACAAACCCTAAGCAATGCAACATTACATTGTGTGAATATTGGGTTGTTGGGTTTTTTTTGCTTAAGAAATAGATATATGTGGATATATGGCTTTGTTGGTTATTAGAAATGACTGACTTTTCAGAAAAAGCACTTGAAAGCCAAAAGAAGAGAAAGAGGAAAATTGTAAAGTCAGATATCTTAGAAAACATGCACTTCTTGAAAGAATAGAGGGGTGGCCCATGGTTGCAGTCCCTCAGGGTGTCCCTGCCCTGGCATGGGTCGCCCATGGGCTGCAGTCCCTGTCCTAGCGTGTCTCTGTGAGTTGTGGGATGGACAGTATTCCAGTCCAGAGCTTAACGTGGAAAGAGAGAAAAAAGGCAAACCTTGCATATGTAGCCTGTTAGTTAAAAGGTAAAAAGATTTCTACTCATTTGGGGTGAAACGCATTGCAGGCATGTGGTTGTTGAAGAGTTCAGCAATGCAGAGTTTGTAAGGAAGACACAGCATAGGAGTCTGGAAGGAGGCTTCGGTGGAGTGTGAGATGTCAAACAAGGCAGCAGAGAAAATGCTGCTAGATTTGAAATGCTGCTTAGGGCAGTCTGGCACTGTAAATAGGTTAACTTCTTGTGAGGGTAAGGAAGGAGAAAAAAGCTGGCTGCAGGAGTAACGAGGCACTAACTTTGAGCCCACACATAGATTCTCTTAATGCTTATTTGACGTGAACAGTGTTAAACACAGGGCCGGGATTATGCTGAGAAATGAATTACTGCACAACTCAAAAGGGGAGTTTTGTGCTTTGCATTTAACAGCTTGACGTGAACTCTAAACTTCAGGGTTTCTTTGTCCATAGTCTCTTTTGGTCACTGCTTGGATGGTCTGGTCTAACTGACTGAGGCAAGTTCTGTGCTTCCTTATCAGAAGAATCTAGTTCTTGCTCGTTGAGTCTAGCAGTGAATACAAGAAGACATTGTCTAATAACTTCAGTCTTTCTTCCTTTCTACCAGTATTGATGCCTTTGGCTTTAAAGTTAAGTCAAAAAGTAACCACTGACATCTGTGAATGATAGCAATTGTACAAGATGATATTACTTGTATTCTTAGGATAAGAGTAGGAAAAAACATAGTTTTCTATAGTCATTGGCTCTGTAGGAATAAAAATTGCTCATTCCTAATTTTATTTTTATGGTCTATGAGCTGTAAAGACCATTTAAGGTCAACACTTCATACTGTATTAGGTAAACATTTAAGAGGTAAATACTTTTATCCATCCAACTTTGCTGCAAGCAAAGAAATAGACCATGAAAACTCAAGAGAATGGGCTTGATGTTTTCATGCTATTATTTTTACTGAGCTAAAGCTTCAATATTGGAGGTGTTCAGAGCCTCATACTTAATGTGCAAGCTTTGAAACATCACCAAAAGAAAATTGCATTGACACAGCTATAAAAGAACAGTACTATATAGTCTAAGGATTACATGTTCTGTCATTGTGGTACCAGAACCACTTTTGTTCTCACTAATGTTTATGTCAGGGAGAACTGGGAATCACAATGGCTGAGGTTTAACCACAGCTTTGCCTCTGTCTGCCCACCTCACTGTACCCAATTATTTAGGCTAAAACTTCCACAAACTGTTCCAGTGTTTTACTATGGATATCCTGACCATAATAAGTATTTTATATGTTTGTCTGGCTACAAAGACGTGTTTCCAAACACCTAAGTCACCATACAGTGAATAAAAGTCTGGGTGCTTATAATGGTTGATTAATGCAATGGAAGAAAGTGATGTGAGTCACCTGGGAGATCCCCAAGCACTTGCATGCTGATTGGAGTGTTGTTTAGGATTAGATAATAAGAAACCCTTATCATTATGTATGTGAATTTAAGCACTTCTGCCCATGCAGGAACTAACACTAAACTGAGTATAGTTCTCAAACAGTACAGGAGAGTAGAGTTCAACTTTTGTAGTGTAGATGAGTCATTAAAAGACCTACTGAAGTTCCTATCTTATACCATTGGCAATATTTTGATGAAGTTCTTTCTCTGTCTTGCTGAAAGTGGGCTACCATTCAGACAGGAAAGTAGGAACCATGGCACGGAAGAACTGCAAGGTAGAGCTTGGAGGCAGAGGCTGATGGTTTGAATGTTGTGCTGGGAAGAGTGCTTATGCCCCAATTTCTTCTAAGGCTAAGAAATTTTATGTTAGATAGACATTAGAAACTCCCTGAATGTCTAGCACACAGAAATACATTTTTCTGCTTATTTATATTTACACACGCAAAGGCAATATTCGAAGAGCAGTTCCTAGAACATAGCTCCCTTTCCTGTGTGGTCAAACATTTGGCAATGGAAAGAAAACACATTCCCCTCATCCTGGGTTCTTCATCTGAAGAGCAGCTCAGTCTCAGACTAGAAGAAGGTGTTCTATCACCCTCCTATCTCTCCCGTCACTGTAATTTGCTGGGTAGAATACTTGCAAGGGAAACAGGAGATGATGTTTTGAATCCTTTGAAACAAAAAGGGACATGAAGTCAGATTCCTGTTTTTCTGGCAAGTTAACCTCTGTACTCTTACTGAAAGCTGGAGCTGGATGATTCCAATATCAATGACTGTACTTTGCTGTTAAAGACACCACCCATGGTTAACATGCAGAAATCAACAGAAGTGAGCATGCCTATACTCCTTTCAGAGTTACTACAAGTTCAGGCAGGTGCTCAGGGCACCGAGGTGACATCTGGGGAATTTTCAAGATCGTAATGTGGCCTCCTAGATTGCTCGTACTTAAGAGAAATACTATTATTCTGAATCAGTGTTTCTGACATTAGTCTTAGAAAAGTTTATTGTACCTGTTCCTGCTTTTGCCTTCACAATAGCTCATTCTTTTAAAACCTGAATGCCCCTAACTGTAAAGCAAGAACGTATGTTCCCATCAGATTCACAGGACTGTTGGGCTGCTTAATAATTAACTGGAATGAGCACATGAAAATGCTCACATTTTTTTCATGCAAAATGTCTCCATTTCAGCTTCCACTGCCAGGATGCTTTAGATAGTTCCATGGCCTTTTGATGCAAATATGATAAAGCAGCAACCAGAAAATACACTTCACAGGGTGCAGGAAAAAATGAACATTAAAAGACTGAAAGTTTTGCTTTTGATGTTTAAATTATTTGTGGTGGTAACCTCAACTGTGCTTTAATGACTATTTTACCCAATTAATTTCCTTAGATATTTTTGCTGTGCTTTAAAAATACATGCTCAAATTTTGATTGGTTTTTCATTTTCTTTTCTGAAGTCCCTGTTGTGTTTTCTACACTGTGAACTGCAGAAATGTCGCTGCAGTAAATTCCTTTTGTTTTGCCTTGTACAAATCGTAAAGGACTATATTATCTTCATTTGTCTTCCTTCTTCCCACTTAAATATGTACAAGATATTTTCAAAGGATTAATAGGGAGAGTAAATATATATAACGATGTTTTCTGTTACTGATGAGAAATTGTCATGCCCTTACGTTAGACAGGGTGAGAACAGAGTAAACTGATAAAATAACAGAAAATATAGGTAATATTTAAACTACAAGATCTTGATTCTCAGTTCCTTCTTTCTTGCAGTATACACAGTAAGGGACTCTGAAGGGGTCAAGGACCTTACTATCTCCAAAAACCTTCGATGTCCGTTTCTGAACTGGTCATTGCAAAAAAAAAAAAAAAAAAAAA
>NW_009647416.1:1010474-1012180 GCF_000708025.1 Charadrius vociferus
ACTACTCTTGCTTATCCCCAGCACCCAAAGAAAAATATTGAGGCCAGGTCACAATTAACCAAGAGTTTCTGAAGGTGAAAAAGAAAAAAGCAGAGACATGTTTTTAACCATTAAGGAAATTAAAGACTTTACTTTTCCAGGGAGAGCGTGATTTAAGGGCTAATCAGCACCATGGTCCTACATATTATCTAAGAAATTGGAAATTACTGGCTACTAAACCCAGCTCTCAGAAACTCCAGGGGGAATCTCTGCAAGGCCTCTGATAACTTTTGAGTCTAGGCTTGAATGTTGTTCTCATCTTAATTAGAAATTCATCGTGTGTGCATTTGTATATATGTTTGCATTTGTATATATGTTTATTGCTGTATGTGCACATACACACATACTTTGTCTCCATATGGATGCACACACATTATGGAATATATAACTCTTCACTCTAATTGCCTGCTTTTTTCCTTGTCATGTTTAGCAGATTATGCTCTCTACACTCTATTTTCCTTTTGCTGTATTGGCAAAGACTTACAAATGCCCTATTTGCTTTCTTTTATCTCATTACATTATTCAGTGGTTTTCAGTACACATACATTCAGAAACATCAGCAAATAACTTACTTTCAAAGAGATTTAAGAAAAGCAGACATATTTGTTAAAGAAAGAAGCATAAGACTGACTCAAAGCATAAGGAAAATAGTTGTTTTGGGCGAAAGATTACCAGAGATGCTAAAATGGCTACTGTCCCACTATTTGACTAATGCCAGAAGCCATCATAATCTCCATACCTACAGCTGTCAACAATGAAAGTTAAGCTGACAGCTAAGGTAGAAGGAGCATTTGAAGAACAATGCAGTGCTAAGGTTAGTTGTCAGCTTGCTGTTGCCTGCCCGAGTTCTGAATAGCCCCCTGGAAATGCCTAATGCTCTCCTCTGAATACCAAAGGAAAATATAACGTGAATCGACCTTAAGGAGTTGGTAAGCGAGTGATATGAATGTGCTTCGTGTCACTACTTGGATTCTTGCTGTAGAAAGCTGAGGGCACTGCTGGTGCGATCTGAGCCTGTTCTCTCCAGGGGAACCAAGGCAGAAGGTGCTCACCACAACACTGTTTAGAGTCCACCTCTTGCAATGTGATTGCATGGGTCCCTAGCAGTTAACTCTCTGTGGCTTGTGCAGCACATAACTTACACCAACTGATGTAATCTACCTAGACTTGTGCAAAGCATTTGACACCTTCCCACACAATATCCTGGTTTCTGAATTGAAGAGACATGGACTCGACAAATGGACCACTCGGTGCATAAAGAACTGGCTGGATGGTCACACTCAAAGAGTTGCGGTCAAAGGTTCGATGTCCAAGTGGAGACAAGTGACAAGTGGCGTTCCTCATGGGTCAGTACCGGGACCTGTACTATTCAATATCTTTGTCGGCGACATGGACAGTGGGGTTGAGTGCACCCTCAGCAAGTTTGCCGATGATGCCAAGCTGTTTGGTGAGGTAGACATGCAGGAGGGGAGGGATGCCATCCAGAGGGACCTGGACAGGCTGGAGAGGTGGGCCCAAGCCAACCTTATGCAGTTCAACAAGGCCAAGTGCAAGGTCCTACACCTGGGTCGGGGCAATCCCAAGCACAAATACAGGTTCGGCAGGGAATGGCTGGAGAGCAGCCCTGAGGAGAAGGACCTGGGTGTGCTGATTGACCAGAAGCTCAA
>NW_009647416.1:1012285-1013466 GCF_000708025.1 Charadrius vociferus
CTGGAGAAGAGAAGGCTCCGGGGAGATCTTATTGCGGCCTTCCAGTACCTAAAGGGGCTACAGGAGAGCTGGGGAAGGACTTTTTACAAGGGCATGTAGTGACAGGACGAGGGGGAATGGATATAAACTGGAAGAGGGCAGGTTTAGATTAAACTTTAGGGAGAAATTTTTTACTTTGGGGGTGATAAGGCACTGGCACAGGTTGCCCAGAGAGGTTGTTGAGGCCCCATCCCTGGAGGTGTTCAAGGCCAGGCTGGACGTGGCCTTGGGCAACCTGGTCTAGTGGGAGGCGTCCCTGTCTATGGCAGAGGGGTTGGAACTCGATGATCTTCAAGGTTCTTTCCAACCTAAACCATTCTATCTTTCTATGATTCTATGATAACAAGCACTGGCACCTGGCACAAATTTCATTGCTGGTAAAGTCACAGCATGGACTCAGAGTGGTAATCGAATGGAAATTCTGATTAGATATGAGCAAAATCTTTCTGCCATGAGGGTGGTCCAACACTGGAACAGGTTCCCAGAGGACTTGTGGGATCTCCACCCCTGGAGATATTCAAAGTTTGACCAAACAGGGTCCTGAACAGCTTAAGCTGGCCTTCTCTGGGCAAGATGATCTCCAGTGATCTCTTCTAGCCTAAACTGTGCCCCAATTCTTTTATTTGTTAGCAGTAGAAAAAAATAATTTTTTATAGGTCTTTAATCAGATGGAGCTGAAAATAAACACAGATACTGTCATTTTAAATGTGCCCAGTGCTGTTTTCTGGCACTGAGGCCAACCAGCATGGAAAAGGCTATGTCCATATTATTAAATGCTTTTCATCTTCAAAAGAAGGTGGATGTGTGAAAACTGGTCCCTGGCTTGTGCTAAGACCAAAGCATATCTATAAATTGTGATATCTCAAGTCAGATGGTTCAAAAGTGTGCTGGTGACCACTATTACAATTTAGTTTTACAGCCAATTGACTTCTAGTATCCAGAAATATTCCACATAACTATTTAATTTATTAGAATTGGTGTGTAGCCATGATGCGAGAGATCTGTATATACCCAAAGTAAATGTAGAAAAATATTGACATTGTTTAGAATTATCACAGGCAATGTATCTGGATTGCTAGTCTTTCCAGCATTGTTTTGGTTTGTTTCTCAAAAAAAACCACCTTGAAACAGTGATGTTCCTT
>NW_009647416.1:1013542-1016108 GCF_000708025.1 Charadrius vociferus
CTTGAAACGGTTATGTTCCCTCCCCCGCCCCCCCCCCCCTGTAAATTGTAACCCGCAGTTATGTGGCAGTACAAATATCTAATGCTCTTAAAGACATATATAAGATAATGTTTACATGTAGGCTTGCTCTGTTTTATTAGTGCAATTGCTATACATGGGGGAAGGGTGACTCTAGAACAAACCCCTTTTTGTCAGGGATGAAAGAGAAGTAGCAGACTTTTCAGACTAGGCCAAGAGCTATGTGCAAGTATGTTATAATCAGAAAGGGTAATTTTTAAACTGTTGTGTTTTCCTTCTCCCCACACTTAAGGGTATTCTAATAGTTCCTTACTGTTCTTGTCTTTCTTTATAAGTTTAGGTGTCTAGTTCTGTTTTTTGGTTTGTTTGTTGTTTTGGGTTTTTTTCTTCTTTTTTCCAGAAGAATCAATTTTTGTTTTGTTTTCTTTTAAGTTCACCAAGTCTCAAACAGAAATATGCTCATGACTCGGTAATTTGTTCTTGACTTTTATGTTCTTTGTCTTTCAATGTAACATTGAAGATCAGATTAAAAAGAGGGGAAATTGAGCAACTTGGAGGAAAGAAGTGGAAAATTATGAAAAATGTAAAATTTACACAATTTCAACTTTGTATTTTTCTCATCCTTCTGGAACAATCTCATTTTGTTAGCCTCACATGCAAAACAAAAAGCATTTATAAGCAGGGTGTCCATAAGAATATGGACACAATCAGCTGCTTGATGTGAGGATGTACGTAGAATTCCTCACTGAATATAAGATGCTATTTTAATTATGGTTAGTAATGGCAAAAAGTGCTGCACTGAACATTCAGAGCAGTGAATGATTTGGTTTACCTATGAAATATAATGTTTCTTTCTCATCATCACCTATGAAATGTAGCCATATCTATCGACTCTGCTTCGGCCATTTACTTCAGTGAAGGGCAAGTTCAGACTCCTCGACACTTCTCCAGAGGAATTTATCTCTTTTGGCATGGATTGAAGTCCACTGAGGAGTTTTTATATCTGTCAAAGATGCTTCATTGCTACTGATCTATGCTGGATTTCAACAAGTCGCCTTGGGGTAACTGTCTCTGCAAGCTATCGCTCTAGTGAGCTTTACTTTCAATAAGGGGTTTTCATATTGAAATTAAACCAGGTTACTTCATGAATGAGCATAACACGAAACCAAAAAAAAGCATAAGGAAAAAAATCATGGGTTTGTGGTGTTTGTTTTGTTTTGTTTTTTTTAAAGGGGCATTTTCAGTTCTATTACAGTAGTATAAGCAAAGTGTTGCTCCAGTAGAGGCAATACAATTTCTTTTGATCCACATCCCATGTAACTGAGGTCAGAATTCTGCTTGCAAATTGCTAAACTAACAGAATTAATGGAAAATCCAAGTGCTGGCTGCTGCTTTTCTCAATAGCGGCTCATGGATGCTAAAACATATAGAATATTAAACATGGAAAGGATTTGCTAAATAGATTACATACAGCACAGCTGAAACAATTCACCGATCCAGAGGGCACACATCCAAACAACAAACAAAACAAAAAAAGAAGGAAGAAATCCTATACATCCTAATGCCAAGGCCATTAATGTGGGAAAACAATAAGTTAACTCCCTGACATTCTTCATTTGGAGACGGAAAACATTTTTTCCCCAAAAGACAGGACTGAGAAAGATATATTCATTACGCTGTCGAAGTAAAAATCATTCAGCTGAAAATATAGGTAGTATGGCTGATGAACAAACAACTAAGTAGATTCTTAATCTTCTTTTTTTTTTTTTTTTTCTCTTAACTAGTACGTTGTTTTTACCCCTTCCTTAAGGGCATAAAAAGAACAATACAAATTCCTACAACCAAAAAATCAGAAGCAGACAAAGAAACAAAAATCTCACATTAACTATGTTATTGTATCACACTTTGACAATATTATACAGACTTTAGACAGGCAACCTGTGATAAGTTCATAACCTCCCCTCCAGAATCAATCTGAATAGCCACTAAAATAAGAGAACATTACAGAGCCTTAACAATGACTTTATGAAAGGGATTACACAGTATGAACAGTCATAACTGCATCTCATTGGGAATGACAGTTTCTATCTTTCAGAAGTAGAAGTAGTAATGCTGAAGTAACGCTTGGGTATTCAACATACAGAAATAATACTAAAAGAGAAACATATCTTGAGGATAGGTGGCAAGTTATCCATGATCTGAAGCTTATAAAAATAGATCTCAAGTATACTGCATGCGTTGCCTTTACGTCTTTTGCAGCTGCTTTAAAAAAGCAGGCAAAAGCAGCTGATGGTCCACTCTATCCAGTTTCTTGTATCCATCCACAATATGTGCTGGATACACAATGGCTGAATTTACATGATGGATTTCTTTATGGAGTTTTACACTGCTGTTCACAAAGACTGTTGTTTTATCTTAAAGGAGCTTCAGGTGCATATATACAAGTTGGATGGTAATAAATTCTTTCATACACAACCCGAGAGTTTTCTTTAGTGTCTTTTCATGTAAAGTGTCCATAAGGGCTAAATCTAGTCTCCTGTTTTTTCAA
>NW_009647417.1:0-704 GCF_000708025.1 Charadrius vociferus
AAGCCCAGTTGGCAACTGGTTCCCAGTTTGCCGTGACCAGTTCCCAGTTGGTTCCCATTCCTCAAAGCCCATTTGGCAACTGGTTCCCAGTTCGCAGGGCCCATTTCCCAGTTTGCAGCTGCTTCCCAGTCCTTGAAGCCCAGTTGGCAACTGGTTTCCAGGTCACAGTTCCCACTTTGCAACTGGTTCCCAGTCCGCCAAGCCCAGTTGGCAACTGGTTTCCAGGTCACAGTTCCCACTTTGCAACTGGTTCCCAGTCTGCCAAGCCCAGTTGGCAACTGGTTTCCAGTGCCATTTCCAGTTTCCAACTGGCTCCCAGTCCACCAAGCCCAGTTGGCAACTGGTTCCCAGTCCTTGTAGCCCAGTTCACAACTGGTTCCCAGTCCGCCAAGCCCAGTTGGCAACTGGTTCCCAGTCCTTGTAGCCCAGTTCACAACTGCTTCCCAGTCCTCAAAGCCCAGTTGGCAACTGGTTCCCAGTCCTTGTAGCCCAGTTCACAACTGGTTCCCAGTCCGCCAAGCCCAGTTGGCAACTGGTTCCCAGTCCTTGTAGCCCAGTTCACAACTGCTTCCCAGTCCTCAAAGCCCAGTTGGCAACTGGTTCCCAGTCCTTGTAGCCCAGTTGGCAACTGGTTCCCAGTCCTTGTAGCCCAGTTCACAACTGGTTCCCAGTCCACCAAGCCCAGTTGGCAACTGGTTCCCAGT
>NW_009647417.1:4273-5971 GCF_000708025.1 Charadrius vociferus
ATGGTGGAGCACTTCGGACCACACTGGAGCAGCCTCAGGCCATGCTGGGCCACACTGGAGGAGCCTTGGACCATGTTGGAGGAGGAGGTTAAGGTCATGGTGAACACTGGAGGAGCCTCAGACCACACTGGACCACGTTGGAGGAGCCTCAGGCCATGCTGGACCACACTGGAGGAGCCTTGGACCACGTTGGAAGAGCCTTCAGGTCATGGTGGACCATGCTGGAGGAGGCTCAGGTCATGGTGGAGCACGTCGGACCACACTGGAGGAGCCTCAGACCACACTGGACCATGCTGGAGGAGCCTCAGGCCATGCTGGGCCACGCTGGAGGAGCCTTGGACCATGTTGGAGGAGGTTAAGGTCATGGTGGAGCACACTGGATGAGCCTCGGACCATGTCGGAGGAGCCGTAGGTCATGGTGGACCACGTTGGACCACGCTGGATGAGCCTCAGGTCATGCTGGACCACACTGGATGAGCCTTGGGCCACAATGGACCATGTTGGAGGGGCCTCAGCCCACAATGGACCACATTGGAGGAGCCTCAGACCATGCTGGACCACGTTGGAGGTGCTTCAGGCCATATTGGACCACGTTGGATGAGCCTGAGGCTATGCTGGACCACATTGGAGGAGTCTTGGGCTAAGCTGGAGAATGCTGGATGAGCCTGAGGCCACGCTGGACCACGTTGGATGAGCCTGAGGCCACACTGGACCACGTTGGATGAGCCTTGGGTTAAGCTGGAGAACGTTGGATGAGCCTGAGGTCAATCTGGACCACGTTGGATGAGCCTTGGGTTAAGCTGGAGAACGTTGGATGAGCCTGAGGCCACACAGGTCCACGCTGGATGAGCCTGAGGCCACACTGGACCACGTTGGAGGAGCCTTGGGCTAAGCTGGAGAACACTGGATGAGCCTGAGGCCACGCTGGACCATGTTGGACGAGCCTGGGGCCATGCTGGACCACGTTGGATAAGCCTGAGGCCACGCTGGACCACGTTGGATAAGCCTGAGGCCACGCTGGACCACGTTGGATAAGCCTGAGGCCACGCTGGACCACGTTGGATGAGCCTTGGGTTAAGCTGGAGAACATTGGATGAGCCTGAGGCCACGTGGGACCACGTTGGATGAGCCTTGGGTTAAGGTGGACCACATTGGATGAGCCTGAGGCCACACTGGACCACGTTGGAGGAGCCTTGGGTTAAGGTGGAGAACGTTGGATGAGCCTGAGGCCACGCTGGACCACGTTGGAGGAGCCTTGGTCTAAGCTGGAGAACACTGGATGAGCCTGAGGCCACGCTGGACCACGTTGGAGGAGCCTTGGGTTAAGGTGGAGAACGTTGGATGAGCCTGAGGCCACGCTGGACCACGCTGGACGAGCCTTGGCCTGCCCAGAACAAGGCTGGGGCCGTGCCGGATCACACTGGATGAGCCTCAGGTCCCACCAGACGAACATCAGCCCACGCCGGACCACACCGGCGGAGCATCGGGCCGCACCGCGGCACGTCGGACCCACCCTGGTCCACGCTGGTCCACGCTGGGCAAACTGGGGCTGCGCCGCACGAGCCTTGGACCACATCAGCTGAGCTTCAAGACGGCGCCGGGTGAGCCACCGTCCATCCGGTGGGACTCGAGGGGGTTTGGCGGCGCCGGGGCCGAGCCGAAAAGTCCGGGGGCAGCCGGGGAAACGTCCCATCCGCC
>NW_009647417.1:6731-17481 GCF_000708025.1 Charadrius vociferus
CGGAGGGTTTTGGGGACGCTCCCGGCTCGCCGGGACACCCCATCCCCCGCCGTACGTACTTGTTCAAGTGACCGATGACGTATTTGAAGACCTCGTAGTTCTCCTTGGGAAACTTCCTCAACACCTCCTTCAGCGCGTGCAGCTTCTGCTCCCGGTCGTTGATTTCTACCGAGAGGGAAAACGGGAATTGAGGAATTTGGAAGGGTCATCGCGATAAGAGGAATGCTCGCGGGATCCCCCTTCTTCAGCTTATGGAAAAGGAGAGAGGGATTTATTATTTGTTATTTTTTTTAGGGTGGGACACACGGATTTCCCCAAAAATAAAACCCGGCGAAAAGCCGCGCTGCTGACGGGGCACAGGACGGCGCCGAGCGGTGATGCCGCGGCGGAGAACATCTCCCACCCGAAACGGGCTCGGAGGGCGCGAATCGATAAGGAGACGGACCCGCAAATTTGGGCTTTTGTGGTCCCGCAAATTGGGCTTTTACGGTCCGAATTAACGAGGCGTGCCGGCAAACGGGGACGCCCCCCGGGGTGTACTCACTGTGGGCTTCCACCAGTTCAACCTGCATGGTGTAGGGGACCAGGGGCTCGGGGAGCTCGGAGAAGAAACTCTTCATGGCACCGGCCACCGTGTTGACGGTGAAATCCTTCTCCGCCAGGTCCAGGCCGTGATCTGCACAGGGAGAGTCTCGGGGTTACAGCCTCGAAGCGCCCCCCGAAACGTCCGTGGGGTTCAGGTTCACCCCGAAGCTGCTCGGTGTCGCCACCGGCGCAAAACCCCCTCCGGCCGCCGAGCCCAATCTCCGTTTCCCAGCGGAGGCGAAGCCCCCAACGCGCTGCGGCCGCGCCAGCGGCACAAAGGGGCGAAGGAGAAGCACCGAAAATGGATAAACCCCCCCCCCCCAAAAAAAAAAACAAAACCAAACCCCGCGGGGATTGAGGAGCGGCGGCGCCCGGCGGCGCTCACCGCGATGGCATGGGGCAGCGCCGGTGTTATATTTGGTCTAAAACAAAACGCGTTTTCATCCTGAAAACCCTTTGGCGGTGGGGGCGAAGGGGACGCTGCCGTCCCCGGAGTTTTTGGGGTGGGAAAGGAGGGATTTGGGCGGCGGAGGTTACCCTGGTCGAACTGCCGCTGCAGGCTCTCCATCTCCGACTTGTTGCCGCTGACGCGGTAGATGCCCTCAGTGCTCAGCCCTGGGGAGGAGAAAGAGGAAAGAGGAGACGTCAGCGCAAAGCCGGGGGCAGGCGCAAACCCGGGGAGGGGGATTTTTGGGACAACGTCCCCTTATAAACCTTGATTTTTAGACGTTGAAAGCCAAACGTCTCGCCCGCTCCCCCAAACCCCGCCGGGCTCCTCCAGGAAACCCTCGTTTCGCCCCAACCCGTCATCTCCTCCTGAGGAAACTCCCGTCAAAGCGGAACGAGATTCCACGGGAGGCTCCGCGTGGAATTTCTTCACCATTTCTCTTTTTACCCTCCTCCTCCCCCCTCCCCAATTTATTATTTTTTTTTATTATTTCCTATTTATTTTTTTTTTCACCACTCCTCCCAATCCCAACGCCGATTTTCGGCGTTTGCCCCGATTTAAAAAATTCATTCGTATCACCGCACGGGGGGGATGACACCGCCCCCTCTCCCACGTGAGGCATCTTCACCCAAATAACACTCTTTTTTTTTTGGGGGGGGAGAGGGTTTTTTGGCGTGAAAAGAGGGGAAAAACAACCAAAACCCGATCTCCCCGAAGAGAAAACGCTGCCAGGATTTTGCTGGATGGGATGAAGATGGTGCAGCGTCTCCGGTTGGGTTTTTTTTTTTTTTTTCCTCGCTTGTGGGGTCGGCTCATGCTTTGCCATCGGCGAAAATAAAACAAAAGACGCCGGAGGAAGGGGAAGCACCTGCAGCACATTGTGCTGCCTCATCTCCCCGCTACGGCTACCTGAAGCCTGATGTGTGTGTGGGGGTAAAAAACCCATCCTGGAGTTTATTTCGGTGTTAATTAGGGCTCCTCGAGGGTGAAAACTTCACGCCGTAGCCATCAACGTCAACCGCTCGGCGGGAAAGGTGGGAGGTGGACCCACCAAAACCACGTCTCGCCCGAAAGGCGGACCAGATTTCGCCTCCGAGGGCGGGAGGGGAGCGGCAAACGCGAGAGGCGGTTCTCCCGACGCGCTCGTTTTGCCAGGAATTATTAAAAAAAAAAAAAACAAAACAAGGAGCCGGAGAAGATTTTTACGCCTTCCCAGAATAAAAATAAAACCCCCACGGCGAGCCGAGGTCGTGATGTAGAAGAAACCTCCCCACGCGCTGCCGGCGGCGAGGAGAGACCTTCGCTCCCCGGGGGTAGAACGCGTCGGTGGCTCTTACCTGTGGCTTCGATGTACTCGATGCACCTCTCGATGAAGACGGGGATGGGTTTCTCTGGAGTCACTACGGTGGTCAAAGGCACCCCGAAATAGTTGCTTTCCCACGTCGTCTTCGTGATGGACGGCCGAGGTTTGGGCTTTGGTTTCTGCGGGAGGGAGCGGAGCGGCGGTGAGGGGTTATTTCTCCCAACGCGTTATTATTTATCCCAATATATTATATTTTATATTATTATTCTTCTTATATTAAGACGCTTATTCAGGCGGGCTGCTGTTATTATTTATTCAAATGAATTCTTCTCATCACAAATAACGTATTTATACAGGAGAGAGGCGGAGACAACGCTTACGGACGGGGAAAGCGCTTCTCCCAATGTTTCCTTCCCCACTACGGCACATCAAACCTGACCGAAGGCTTCGCAAAACTGAGGGGTTTCATCCCAAACGTCGTCTCCCCATCAGCGTCTAAGGCGGTGCCTCCTGGAGGTCAGGGCTTCCGTGAAAAAAGAAACGGCGGCGCCGTTGTCATCAAAATAGCTGAAAAAACCTCTCCGGGTGCAGAAGGGAATGACCAGAAACCGGGAGAACCCAATGGGACCTTCACCAAAGGGAAGTTCACCCAACGTGGTGAACTTCTAGGATGAAGCGGTTGGCCCGGCAGACAAGGGGAGAACGGCGGAGAGCGTCTCCCTGAGTGTCTCTGACACCATCTCCATCAGATTCTCCTGGAGAAGCCGATAAGTAGAGGGTGAGGTGGGTGGAAGAGCACCCGAATGGCCAAGCCCAAGGGGTGGTGATCGGTGGAGTAAAGTCTAGTTGGGTTGGAGGCCAGCGCCCGGTGGTGAATTCTTGGTCCAAGTCCTGTCTAACACCTTCATCAATGATCCGGATGATGGGGCAAGACATACCCTTGGCAAGTTTGAAGACGACACTGAAGTGGCTGATACCCCAGAGGGGTCACGCTGCCATCCAGAGGGACCTGAACAGTCCTGATGGGAACCTCATGAAGGTCAACAAGGAGAAAAGCCAAGTCCTACCCCTGGGGAGGAAGAAGCCCAGGAACCAGTCTATGCTGGGGGCTGCCCGGCTGGAAAGCAGCTCGGCAGAGAAGGACCTGGAAGTCTTGGTGGACACCAAGTTGACCATGAGCCAGTAAGGTGGCACAAAGAAGGCCAACGGTGTCCTGGGCTGCATTAGACAAAGAGTTGCCGGTAGGTTGAAGGAGGTGATCCTTCTCTTCTGCTCAGCACTGGTGAGGACACACCTGGAGCGCTTGGTCCAGTGCTGGGCTCCCCAGTACAAGGACATACTGGAGAGAGACCTTCTGGCGGCGTTTCAATATATAAAGGGACTTCGAAGATGAGGAGAGACTTTGACCAGGGTCTGTGGTGACAGGACAACCGGCAACGGTTTTAAACCACCGGAGGGGACAGTTCGGTGAGATGTTCTACCGTGAGGGTGGTGAGCCCCTGGGGCAGGTTGCCCCGAGAAGCTGTGGCTGCCCCATCCCTGGAGGTGGTCAAGGCCAGGGTGGACGGGGCTTGGAGCAACCTGGGCTGGTGGGAGGTGTCTCTGCCTGCAGCAGTGGGCTGAACTGGGTGGGCTTTGAAGGTCCCTTCAACCCAAACCCTTCTATGACTCTACAGACGGTGCTTGGAGCAACCTCACCTCGCTGTAGGTGGCCCTACCCATGGATCTTTGAAGGTTCCTTCCGTCCTTACCCATTCCACGATTCCACGATCAGCATTTTGCTACTAAACTTCACGGAACGGGCAAATAAACCCCACGACGTCACCAAAGCAAAGGTGGAAACCCAAACGCCCCTCCAGGCCGGGCAAGGTGGCACCTGCCACCGCACACCGTTCCCATCGGCAAAACGAAGATGAAACTCAGAAATAAATCCCCCAAATTAAGGGACGAGCAATTAAAACGCCGAGCACCGCTCTCAGCGGCAGCGCCCGCTGCCCGGCCGCGTCCCTCGGCTTCCCCTTGGAAAAGGGGATGTGCTATACTACGCCACAGGACCGAAACCCCAAAACCACCGGCTGGAAACCCAAAAAAGCCGGTTCTAAACCCAAACCCCGCCAACTGGAAACCCTCTCCCAGCCTCAGCGTCGCTCCAGCCCCGTCCTCCCGTCGAGGAGCGGAGGATTTCGGTTCGCTCCTTCCTGCTTGGCAGATCCTTCGCGGGCGGCTCTCCCTTTTGTTTCCAGTGGAAATTAATAACGCTTCTTAATTACCCTGATTGGTTTCGCAGCGGTTGGCGGCTCCGAGCAGGACATCCGGCGGCTGCCGCTGCTCCACCTCCTCCCACCGGGAGCCCCCGCTTCCCTTCCTCCTCCTGCCGCCCCTCTTCCTCCCACGCGGATACGCACCCGCACCGGGATGTACGGGCGTATAGGGCGTAGGCGCCCGTATAGACGCGTATATACCACCGCCCGTGTTACGTATAGAAGCGTAGAACGTAACGTGCGTCAAAAAATATGCGTGTGCAAAGCGTGCACGTATATATGTGTGTCTAAGTGCGTGTTCGGTGCGTGTGCGTCATGTGCACGTGTATATATGTGCGCATCTATACGTGAATATGTGGATAACGTATATACATATAACACCTGTGTGTGATGTCTGTGTGTAGGTATATTTAACATGTGTGTAATTTGTGTGTACATTAACATACGTGCACGTATGTCCGCCTGTGTATATGCCACGTGTGTATCTGGATGTATATAATGTTTGCGTCTGTGCATGAATATAACGTGTGTATCGTATGTTTCTGTGTGTTGTGCGTATGTATATGTAGGTTGTGCGTATGTATATGTGTGTATGTGTACGTGCGTGTGCGCGCGTGTGCGTTTCCATCCTGCTGCAGCACCAGGTGTTTTCCTTCCTACGGACCACATAAGCGCAACTCGACGTCTCCATCCGCACCCACATGCTGGAGCCAAGACGTCCACCACGGCCTGGGGTGGGCAGGACGCCCACCATCGCCACCTCACGCTCATGACTGCGCGGGTTTTTGGCGGCCAATCATTGGCCGTCGGCACGCCAACCGTCGGCCTTCAACAGGCAAAGGTTGGCCATCAGCATGTTAACCGTTGGCCTTGAACGGGCAAGTGTTGGCCATCACCATGTCAACTGTTGGCCTTGAACGGGCAAATGTTGGCCATCAGCGTGTCAATCGTTGGCCTTGAACGGGCAAATGTTGGCCATCAGCGTGTCAATCGTTGGCCTTGAACGGGCAAATGTTGGCCATCACTGTGTCAACTATTGGCCTTCAACAAGCAAAGGTTGGCCATCAGCGTGTCAACCGTTGGCCTTCAACAAGCAAAGGTTGGCTATCAGTGTGTCAACCATTGGCCTTCAACAAGCAAAGGTTGGCTATCAGTGTGTCATCCGTTGGCCTTCAACAAGCAAAGGTTGGCTATCAGTGTGTCAACCGTTGGCCTTCAAAAGGCAAAGGCTGGCCATCAGCATGTCAATCGTTGGCCATCAACGGGCAAGAGTTGGCCATCAGCCTGTCAACCGTCGGCCTTCAACGGGCAAAGGTTGGCCTTTGGCATGCCAACTGTTGGCCTTCAACAGTCAAAGTTTGGCCTTTCGCGCACCAACTGTTGGCCAAGAAGTCCAAAGACTACTCAACTACGCAGCACCTCGAACTGGTGGGCTCATCCAAAACCAGTTTCACCCTCTAAAGAGCAGATCCACCATCCTGCCCAAGAGCGACAGCGAATCCAGGTGGATTTAAGGCCGGTTTTGTAGAGTTGCGGCAGCACGACGCGTCTAGAGAAGAGCCTTGAGAAGAGCAACCCAAGAGCGGCCACAGACAACTTAGATGTTTCCTCAACTTACCCGCGTCACCTCTGGTCGGACACATCTAGTTTCTCCCCATTTCTTTAAAAGACGCTACGCCACAGCGACTTCGCTACGTTCATCCACATTAAACAGAATTTACAAGGCACACGGAGGCCACGTCTCAAAGCGCCCACGTTTCGGTTAATTGTACCTCGAAACTCCTAACTTCTGAGCACAGAACAAACTTTCTCAGAAGCGTGCGGCGAGGACAAAGTCGTCAGAGCCAAACGCCCACGGCAGAAAACGACGGAGGTGATTTTGCTATAGGACTGCAAGTTCACGCAAGTCCACGCCGGCAGCGAGTTAACGCACAATAAAAAAGAACAGGAAGAGGTTCTGCGCTCGCTCTACTCCTCAATTAAATAGTAAATACATGAAAAACACGCCACCGACGCGACGGCAGAGGCTGCCGCCCTCGTTCAGGCTTCACGCCTGGCGGTACGACCCGACCTCCACCCCGCGAATCCCACGATCGAAGGGCAGAAAGCACCGGCCTACCTTCGTCGTCCTCCTCAGGCTGCGTAGGATGTTCCTCCTCCTCGGATCTTCCCCGTCGGCCGTTTCGTAGGGGATAGCGGCGTTATCGCCTTTATACCCTTGAGAAGTCTGGTCTTCTTCTTTCTTTCGAATGGGTCCCAGCTCATCGTCGCTCCCAACGCTGAAGCTGGTTCGGTAGCTAGCAAACCTGCCCAGCCTCGTGCAGCGCGTCCGATACAGCACGGGCTTGCTAACCACCGACACTTTACGGCCCCGTTCCAGGGAGCTGGTGTCCATCTCGCTGTCCGAGCCGTTGCCGCTGCCGTTCGATTGGGTTTTGTTAATGTTTCGGATGGTGATGATCTTGCCCTGGGTGCTGTCGTGAGGCACGGAGTAGATGTTCTCCTCTTCGTTTCGAGGTTTGACCACGGCGTCCATGGGCTCGGCGTAATCGGAAGGATCGAAGCAGTCGGTGGGCAACCAGCTGCTCGAAGACACGGACTTCCTCTGCCCGTCCCGATGCCCCTGCTCCAAATACAGGTCCCCCTTCGTAATGTCAAAATGCACGGGGGGCTTTGGTTTCACCGGAGGAGGTACTTTGTTGTTCAACTTGCTTTCAAAATTGCTCATGACAGAAATGAAAGACAAGCTGTCGTTCCCCTCCAGCTCCATGGAAAGCTTCGAGTGGTCTTTGGGCAGGGCGGGCATGGACGTGTCCTCTCTGAAGGGGCTGTAGGTGGGGGGCTCGACGTCCTCCTCCGAGTCCTGCAGGTTGGAGTTGCAGAGAGGGGAGCCCGCTCGAGGGGAGTTGAACACCTCCTCCGTGGTGCTGCAGGCTTCGGCCACGTTGTCGTACATGTGGGTGGCTTCGATGATGTTTTTTTTCTCCACCACGTCTTTAAAAAACGAGTGGAAAATCTCCAGCTTATGCTGCGGCTGGCTACAAGGTATCGTGGTGAACTTGCCGTCGATCTCCTGGGCGATCTCCTCGCCCTCGGTGAGCTGCTCTCTGCTCAAGTCGTTGTCCAGGATGCCTATGGAGCCGTCCGTGAGCGCCACGACCTGTATGGGGATGATATCCTGCACCTCGCAGAGAAAGGCACGTAGCATGGCCAGGGACGCCTTGCGTTTCGCCGAGTAAAAGACGATGTACCCGTGGACGAGCCGGCTTTTCCTAATGCTAAAGGAGGAATGGTAGGAAAGGAGGGAGAGCTCCACCCGCCTCTTGTGCGGCCCGATGGATAACTCGAGGAGGACGGAGCTGCTGCTGCCGCACTGCGAAGGTCTGTAGGTCTGGGACTGCAGGATGGGTAAGAGGATGTCGTCCGCGTTGAAGGGATCTCCGCACATCAAGCACATGACGATGCGAAGGTCGACGTCCGCCAGGTCTTTGATGCTGGAGGTGGAGCTGACGAGGTTTAAGTTGCGTTTCGAGTCCAGCAGCCCCTTCAAAACCTGGCTGATCTGCTTCTCGTTGATGTTACGGCCGTACCCGATGCCAGCAGACGCAGGGTCCAGAAAGACGCACTGCAGCTTGCTGGCGATCTGCTGGCCTTGCTGTATCAAGCTATGTAGTGTCTCGCCACTGGTGTCCCCCCTCTTGTTAACGAGGATGAGCGTCAGAGGAAGGTGAACCAAGTGATTATCCCTCCTGCCGATGGTCGACTCTCTGCTCTTTTCGATGCTTTCCACCACGTAGGACAGCGACTCCTTCGAGTTGTAAAGGCAGAGACAACCGTGAGGCTGAAAGGTGGGTGTCTGGAAAGAGTTAACGGGGAGCCGGACGTTGCCCTCGATCGGCCTTAGGGACAGCTCGTACATCTTACCTTCGATCACGTACTTGTCGTCGTTGGTGCAGAGCGCCCGGATCTCGTTGGCCAGCTCGCGCGCCAAACCGTCCTTGCCGAGGATCACCAGATTGATCCTGTCGATGTTGGAGTCCGAAAGCAAGTTCTTCTGGTTGCGTTCGGAGGGCCTGATGAAGCGGGAGCTGATGAGCTGCTCGATTTTAGAGTCCACGCAAACCGGGCAGCTCGGACACGTTTCCTTCGTCGGGTGATACACGAAGTGGATGTGCTTCAAAATGAGGGCATCCCGCTCAGCCTGCAGCTTCTGCAGAGCTTTGAACCTCTGCTCTTCGCCCAAGACGTCCTGAATGACGCCCATTTTCTCCTTGCTGGGTTTAGCGTCCAGCTCCAGTTCATAAAACAGCTCCGAGTACTCCAAGAGCAGTTCCTGAAACTCCTCCTTTGCCTTTTCTATAATCTGTTTTTGGTGCTTGCTGTAGATATCCATATAAATAGATTCCTCCAGCCACATGTAAAAATCCTCGTTCATAATGAAACTGCGCGCTTCCTCCCAGGGCTTCCCGGGCGTGATGAACGGGGAAGTCTCCAGGTTTTCTTTGAAAGCTCTTCTCATTTCCGCCCTTTTCCTCTCGTTCCTCAGCTTTTCTAAATGAGCTTCGTAGAGCTGCTCGGCGGGCTGGGTCTCCATCAGGTCGAAGGGAATGCGCTCGTTCTCCATGTTGTCGATGTGGCTCGTGGCATCCCAGGGCGTCTCTTCCAGGACAATAAACCATTTCAGAAAGTCCGGCTTCGTCTCCAAGAGCTTCTCCACTTTTACGCAGCTCAGATGATCTATTTCATCCAGGTCCGGGATGAGGGCTTCGAACGCTTGAGGAAGCATGGCGAGATACATCTTCCGCCGGCGCTCTATGTGCTCCTGCTTGAGGCGGTGGACGTGCTGCAGAAACAGCTTTTTGGCTTTCTGCGTTCCTTCCAGGTAGACGTAATCCTGATACTCCGGAGAGGACTGCATCTTGCGGTTCACGTTCGACCACGTCTCGTTGTGGTTTTTGACGATGCGGCTGACCAGCCACTCGTACTTGTCTTTAGCAGCAGCTATCTGTTGACTTTGCTGTTTCAAAGCTTCGAAGTAGGGGATGATTTTAGTCTTTCCCCGGCTTTTATCAATCAGCTGCACTAAGGTGCTGAAAGCCAAGTCAATGTTCACATTGGATCTAGCCGACGTCTCCACGACCTGGAGGTTCTTTTTGCTTAAGGCAAAAGTATGTGCATCCCTAATGTACCGCTCCACGCCTTCGTCACACTTTGTCAGGACCACCACGATGGGCTTTTTTGTTTTCGCTAGTTGATTGTAAAGGTTCGAAACGAATTTGAGCTGATCATCAAAGTTCCTGTTCATACCCCTGCTAACATCAATGCAGAGAAGAAAGCCATCCACCAGCAGCTTTCCATCCGGCATCTGTTTTTGTTCAAAGTCCTGTTCCAGCCCGAGCTGATCAGTGCAAAAGTACATGAGCTTTTCAGCCGACGCCAGTTTGGTCGCAGCAGCCCTCTTGATATAGGGCTGCAGGGCCGTGCTGCGGTGAGGCTGAAAGGTCTGGTCGTCGATAAACTCCGTCTGCTCCACAACATGCATTTTACATTCGACGCAGTCCTCCAGGGAACGCACGACTTCCCCCCAGTAGAGGAAATGGTCATTATTGACCACCCTTCCCCCAAAGTCACTGGTGCTGAGAACCGAAGTGTGGTCCAAGTGGAACTCATCCGCGCTGGGCCGTACGAAGCGGTTGCAAAGGCAAGATTTCCCAATGCCGCACTGCCCCTTCTCCTTCTCCGTCCCGGATAATCCCACCACGCTAATGTTATAGGTGGGAATGCGAACATCTTGCTTTCTTGCCATCATCATCGTCCACACATCCTGTCCCAGTCAACCGCTTCCAAGAGGATTAGTGTTTCCGGCAGCCGGTGCGACTTGGGAGCTCGGCGGAAGGCGGGGTGACAGTTCTCAGGGCGCCGGGGCGATGAAGTTCCTCGTTCCCATCCTGTACGTACCAGCAGCGCTTCAGTTCTTGCTGGTCCCCGTCGTTGGGTGGCCGACGTTTCCCCCTAGGAGAAAGAGAAACAACCATCAGCGTTTCAAGTTCAGGAAGATCAAACGGACCGAATTCCGCCCCGTACCGTTTCACGCGCCTCGCACTTGAACGCTAGCGCCGACGACGAGGAGACAGCGGCAGCGGGGAAGCCGCA
>NW_009647417.1:17588-23850 GCF_000708025.1 Charadrius vociferus
GCGGGAATCCACGGCGGAAGCGGCGGGAGAGGGTTCCCTTCGTGGGCGTTTCCGATTTAACGCTGAAAAGAAAAGGAGTGAAACAAACCGCCCCGTCTTTTCTTTGCCTTTTGACCGAAGATCAAGCACAGCACCGGCTTAACACCCGACACCGCTTCTACCGGGAGGATTACCTCTTCGCTCCCCGCGGACAGCCGGGAGACTAATAGGATCAGAATAGTTTAAAAAAAAAAAAAAAAAAAAAAAAGAAAAACAAAACAAGACAGGCACAGAGATCCAACTAAAGCCTTGAAGAGGTGCCCAACGTGCCCCAGGCATCAGTCGGTACAGGGAAGTCCTCCCAGAGGGAACAACGCTCAAGGGAAGGATGATCCTAATCATCGCTCTTGAAACTCTGAGGGTGGTGATCCCCTGGGGCAGGTTGCCCCGAGAAGCTGTGGCTGCCCCATCCCTGGAGGCGTCCAAGGCCAGGTTGGACGGGGCTTGGAGCAACCTGGGCTGGTGGAAGATGTTCCTGCCCATGGCAGTGGGGTGGACAGGGTGGGCTTTGAAGGTCCCTTTCAACCCAAACCCTTCTACGACTCTGTGGATGGGGCCTGGAGCAACCTGATCTACTGGAAGACGCCCCTATCCATAGCTCTTTGAAGGTCCCTTTCAACCCAAACCCTTCTACGACTCTATGGATGGGGCCTGGAGCAACCTGATCTACTGGAAGACGCCCCTATCCATAGATCTTTGAAGGTCCCTTTCAACCCAAACCCTTCTACGACTCTGTGGATGGGGCCTGGAGCAACCGGATCTAGTGGAAGACGCCCTTATCCATAGATCTTTGAAGGTCCCTTTCAACCCAAACCCTTCTACGACTCTGTGGATGGGGCCTGGAGCAACCTGATCTAGTGGAAGATGTCCCTGCCTGTGGCAGGAGAATTGGACCAGATGATCTTTGAAGGTCCCATCAACCCAAAACCCCTCTGCGATTCTCTGAAACACGGCAGTTGAGATCCTTCGCTTTACAATCCGACAGCGGAAGAGTTTTCAGCTTAGGGCAAAAAAAAAAAATCAAAATTAACTCGCGTGCAGATGACACCGCGGGTCGTCGGCACAACCCAAGGAGCACGACCTTCCACAACATCTCCTCCGCTTTGATGTCTGGATGGTGCAGTTCTACCAGTTCCCCAGTTGGGACTGAATCACACGACAGACAAAGGCTGCTGCGAACCTGCCACGCTGGCGGGCGATTTCCTTTCAAAAACCTCTCCTCACCTTCATTTGATCTCAAAAAAAACCCAAACAACCCCACATTTCATCCCTCCACGAGGTCACCCGCATCAGCCGAGTCACCACATTACGTGATCCGAAGGCTATGAAGAAGAAGGAGAAGAAGAAGGAGGAGGTGTTCATGCTTCAAACGCAGAGAGTTTGGGCATTTTAGCTCGGCAAACTCTTGGCTCTTCCGCGGACACGTTATTTCCCGCGGGAACGTCCCTTATCAGCAGCGCGTGTCACTCCTCAAGGTGAGACTCTTGCAGGTAAAAGGGCGTTGACAGCCGCAGCACCGGTGCAATGTAAACTATGCTGCCGAGCCGCTGTCAAAACCTTTAATTACTTCAAATAATTACTCATCGCTCAATTTGAAGGAATGCAGTTACTCCCCGGGAGGCTGGCCGGGGCTCAGGGCTGCTTCCACGGCTTCTTCTGCCGTTCCGCTGGGAACGCCGTTCCTCCTCCTGTGTTTTTCCTCAACCCTCGCAGTTTTTTCCCCATTTTGGAGGACAAACCCGGACCCTGGCGAGACACCAGCGCGCTCCAGCTTACGCCCGGTGCTCTTTTAACTGGTTTGTGTGACCGGTGAGCCATTGATGCTCCTCCATCTCCTCTCCGACACTCCCGTGCTCCAGCCGGAGAGTCCGGACGCAGGGATTCCCTTCCGATTGTGAATTTTCTCACCGTGTGCCGGTAGCGGAAATTCTCCGAAATGGGTCGTTTGGATCTTTGCAAAAAAGATTGATTTAAGCTTTTAACCATCTGGGTCCAAAACGCTTAATCTCGTGCAACAGATGGGCCACCCTCGGTCACGGGGCACGACGGAGCCTCTCACCGGCCGGGCGCAACCATCTCGCGGGCAGAAAACCACTTTCCCGATTTTCCGCAAAAAAATAAACCCCTCCGGAGCTGCGGAGCCGCTGATTTCCGAGACCAAATCCGCGACGAGCGAAGGCGGCAACGTACCAAGCGTCCAATGAGGGGGAGGAAAGGGTCGACGTGGAGGATCCTGCACCGTTTCCCACGTTAATTCTCAGTGCAAAGCGGAATTTATTAACGAATTCCAGGACGGCACTAAGCCGGGCAACAGCATCATCCGACAAATTTGTGATGGATCTGGTGAAATTCACCTTTGCTGTTCACTTTGCGTTGGCACAGAAGCCGCCTTTTTCCTCTTCCCTCGCCTCCCACGGTCGCAGAAGCGTTTCCGCAAACGGATTTGGGGAGCAAAAGCGAATTCCAGCGGAGGCAGCTCCTTCGGCTTCGCACCGTCGCCTTCTTCCCGCTCGCGTTGGCTTGCGCGAGTGTTTCCTACCCTAGCAAAAAGCAACGGAGTGGGACAGCCCAGCGCGTCGCGGGTGGGGTTTCCACACCGAAATTATAGAAATTAGATGCGGATAATAGTTAAAAAAAAAAAAAATCACCGCGCACCCTACGCGACTCCCGAGAGTCATTTCCCCAGCTCTGTCCCGCGGATCAGCTTCGCGCCTTTAAAATTAGGCTTTAACTACCTAAAAAAATAAAAATAAAAGAGAAAGATGCAAGGTTTCGGAAGTGCAAGGTTTCGGAAGCACAGCGGCGTAGAGCAGGTTTGGGGGGAGCGTTGGGATGCGTGGTGGGATCCATCCTGGCCAGGCACACGGCATCCTGCCCGTTTCCACTGGGTTTTGCTGGGAAATCAGCCCGCTGTCGGGATAAATAACCCACCCCCAGATTCGGAGCCGGGAGCCGCAGAAAAGCTTTCCACCCACCCTGCTGATGGCTTTCGGGCGCGTTCACGCTCACGTCCCCGAGTCCTCAGCTCCCCGTTTAGCTCAGCCTAACGAGGCGACGTCCTTTCTCCTCCGCTCGGGGTGCGGGAAGGGGAAAACCGGTGTCAAACGGCGCTCGCTTTCGTTTTCTCCCCTAAATCCCTGAGTCAGGAGTTACTCATTTACAACGCAAAGTCCAGCTGGGAGGACCAGGAAGAAGAAGGGACCCGCTCTGTTAATTCCCAGTAAAGTGGGGGGAATTTAGCTCTTGTTTCCTCTTAAGAAGCTGGCAGCCGACCCAAAGAGAAGGGGGGAAAAACTTAATAATAAAAAAATATATAAAAAAAAAAAAAAAAAGGTATTTTCCACCTGAAACCTGGGTATGACCGCAACCACCGGCGACGACAGCTCGCGCAATCCCGGTTGCCGATAAGCCTGGGCGGTTGCCGGCACTAAACCCGGCTTTCCACGCCAGTCCCCGACGCTCGCTGCGTGCGTGTGTCGCAACAGCCCCGGAATTAATAGGACGTTCAATTAAGCAGCTTCCCAAACGCTATTAAACCAGAGACAAAGCTTTTTTCATGCTCTTTGCGGCCCTCACCAGGGTCACGAAGGCCTCGGGCGGGCGCCGCGGGAGGAGAAACTCCAGTTTGCGACTCGAAAACCGCCCCCCCCCGAGGGCAAGGGACCCGCCGGCAATGCCGCCGGCCGGTTTTTGGCACGGCTTTTCATTTATTTAAGGGGAATGACCTCCGTGTTGCAGCTCTCCCCAGGTCGATGGGATCCTCTTCCTCCTCAACCCGTTCACCACAGACGCCCCCGGGGCGCACCGAGCGCTCCGTACGGCACGGAGCTACGGGGTAAAATAACGGCAGAACCGGCATTGCCGCTGGGAAACGGGAGGAAATTAAAACCAGGGTGCAAAGGAGGAGCTCCGTCCTCACCTACGCCTCGTTCGCGGAGCTGGATTGCAGCCCGCCGCGGTCCTGCCCCCCCAAAACCCCTCTCAAGTTCGCGTTTCTAAGTTTAGTATAACCATTTTAAATGAAATGCGTTAAGGCTCTGCACGAGAAGCCGCAGAGAAGCGGAGAAGAAAAGAACCGGCAGCTCCGCAGCGCCTTGCTGGGACGCAACGCCATCTCCACTGCGTCGTTTTTTCTGGGTGGTTTTGGTTAATTTCTTGATTAATACCAAAAAAAAAAAAACCCACCCGGAGCCACCCGGTGATGGGGTCCTCCCCGGAGATGCCGTTGGTCACCTCTCTGGCTGTCGGTTAAACCAGCCGGTGTCGCGGACCAGCGTCGGACGCCAAACCTACGGTCACTCTGTCCTCTGCAAGTGGGAGACCTGAACTTGTTCAAAGCCTTAAAAAAAAAAAACCAAAAAACAACCCACAACCAAAACCAACCGCAAAGGTTAAAAATGGGAGGACTGGGTTTGGTGCTTCCTTTTCTCCGGGGAAGGCAGGCGGTGGGATCCCACCACGGCGGGGCCGGCGCAGATCGTCGGGAGTCAGCCACGCTTATCCCCAGGCGTTTCGGCGAGCCCGACCGCGGCGTCATCGAAGCACCGTAAAATAATCTGCCGGCTTAAAAAAAAAAAAACACAACCAAAAAAAACCCAAAACCAAACCCCACACATGCACACACACACAACTACAGCAGCTTATTTCACAACGGAAAAAAGACAGGGAAGACCAGCTTAATATTGGTTGATTTAAAATTGTAGGAGGTTCACCACTATTAATGCTCTCAGGAAAGGCAAGGTTTAACGTGGTTAAAACAGCATCCCGCAACGGGAGGGGAAAAGGTTTTTCGGCAACGAGGTGGTATCCGGAAACATCTCGCATCACAGCAAAGCGCATCTGAGTCCGGGATAACGTTAAGGAAAAAATAAAGACGCCTTCAGGCTACGAAGCCTTTCCAATAAACCACAAATATTCCTTGTAAGATAAATATCCTGGACAGTTCTCCACAACAGAGCGGAGGAGGGGGGGGAAAAAAAAAGAAAAATCTTCATTTAAGTGCCATTTCTTCTCATGTAGGTGTTTAAAAGTTGCCCTGACGCTACCTTCAACACAGCCTCGGCGCGTGGCGCCGCCGCCGCTTTCGTCAAACGGTAAAAATTTTTCAAAACAATTCAGGAATCCCGAGAGGAAAAAATAAAATAAAAAAAAAAACCCAAAAAAAGGCACAAGTCAAGTGCTACTGGGATTTACTGGGATGGGGAAAGGGATACGCAACGCTGAGTGGATCCTCATCGTCGCGGGTCGCGCGCGCGCGCTCCCCTCCCGCAGCTCTCAGCGCCGGGCAAAAGCAACCTTGTTCGGGGATATTTTTGGGACCTGTTCTCTCCCGGGACACGTAGGGAGGAGCGATGGGTGGCAAGGCACAAGCTCCCCGCCAGGACTCATCCCTCGCCCAAGCGGAAGCACCGAGTCGGCAAAACAGCGACTTTCTTCCCTAACGAAGGGGGTTCCACAAACGAGCAGACTCCCCGACGCGGCTATAACCCCCTTTCCTGCTCCTCCAGCGGCGTTCTGGGCAGGAGAAGGGAAGAAATCAGCTTTGAGATGGGTTTTTTAGAAATGTGGCGTTGGGTTGAGTCGTTGGCTCCACCAACAGCTTCACGAGGGCTCAGCCCACGGGGTTACACGGACACACCTCTGTATGTGCACACGTGTGTGCGTGGACGTACAGAGAGAGAACCACGGAAGGGTTTGAGTTGAAGGGACCTTCAAAGGCCACCCAGTCCCACCCCCTGCTGCGGGCAGGGACATCTCCCGCGAGGGCAAATTGCTCCAAGCCCCGTCCAACCTGCCCTCCAACGCTTCCCGGGACGGGGGGAGCAGAGCTGCTCCAGCCCTCGGAACATCTCCGTGGCCTCCTCCGCACCCGCTCGAGCAGGTCCACGCCTGTCTTGTGCCGGGGTCCCCAGAGCTGGACGCGGGGGGGGGTTACCGGAGCGGAGCAGAGGGGGAGAATCCCCTCCCTCGACCTGCAGCCCAGGAGACACTTGGGCTGCGAGCGCACGTTGCCACCTCGTGTCCCATTTGCCACCCACCGGCGTCCCTAAGTCCTTCTCAGCAGGGCTGCTCTGCATCCCTCCATCTCTCCATCCATCCGTCCCTCCCTCCCTCCACCTCTCCATCCATCCCTCTACCTCTCCATCCATCCCTCCCTCTCTCCATCCATCCATTTCTCCATCCATCCCTCCATCTCTCCTCCATCCCTCCCTCTCTCCATCCC
>NW_009647417.1:24262-26955 GCF_000708025.1 Charadrius vociferus
TCTCCATCCATCCCTCCCTCTCTCTCTCCATCCATCCCTCCCTCTCTCTCCATCCATCCCTCCATCTCTCCTCCATCCATCCCTCCCTCTATCTCTCCATCCATTCCTCCATCTCTCCTCCATCCATCTGTCCATCCATTCCTCCATCCAACCCTTTATCCATCCCTCCATCTCTCCATCCCTCCATCCATCCATCTCTCTATCTCTTCATCCATCCCACCACCCATCCCATATCGGGACTGGGGTGGCCCCCACTGAGCTGCAGGACCTTGTGCTCGGCCTTGTTGAACCTCCTGAGGTTGCCGTTGGCCGATATCTCCAGGTCCCTCTGGACGGCAGCTCTTCCCTTGAGGGTACCAACGGCACCGCTCAGCTTGGCGTCACCTGCAATCCCACCAGGTAGGTCATTGATCAAGATATTGAACAGAACTGGTCCCAGTACAGACCCCTGAGGGACACCGCTTGTTGCTGATCTCCACGTGGACGTTGAGCCGTTGACTTCCACCAACGTATACGTGCACACGTATAGATCTATATTTATGGACCAAGCGGAGCCCTTCCCTGGTGTGTTGCCACCAACAGCCCCAGACGCGTTCAACCCAACCAGAGCAAAACCCAACCAGAAACGTCTCCGCGGGGAGGATGAAGCCGTCCATCCCGCCCAACCCACGCGGTTAACGGCTCTGCCACCGGCCGCCTCACCGAGAAGGTACCAGAGCGTTAATCACCCTGCCCCGCCGGCTAACGAACTCAAAACTCACGTTCAAGGCAAATAAACTGGGGCAACATCCAAATGAGTCAGCGAAGACGAGGCCAAAGGATGTCAAAGCCGTACAGATCGCTCAGCGAAGGAGCAAAGACCAACCGTTGAGTGCCAGCCCGGTTGGCCAAGCGCTGGTCCAGACCAATTAAGTCGTCCGTGGCTAGGAGATGACTAACGAGGCTTCGAGCCCAGCGCGAACGCAAACTTCACCTGCCGCGATAGCCACGCCGAAACCTCATGTCACCATAAAAATGGCTTTTACGCACCCAATTCCCCACTGCCGCCGCCATCAACCCGGTTTCCTTCAGATAAACGAGCAGACCTCGTCGCCCCAACCCCTCACCTGCCCTAATTAAGCCAATTCACCCCAAAACGAGGGGGTCACGCGGCCACGAAGCTCTGCGCACACCTACTCCCTGATTTTCCCGGTTTCACCGGAGTTTGGAGGCGGGGAGGGAAGACGCGGCCATGGATCTGGGACGTTATCTCATGGATAGCCTTTCCGCAGGGATTTACGGCCCCGCCGGACGCTCCCTAGCCGAAACGCCCGCTCCCGAGCGGACCACCTCCTCTCCCACCGGCACCAAAAAAACCCACCGCGGTGTACAGGGGCGGCAGAAAATTATCCAGGTTAAATCCCATCCGAAAACACGGACCGCTACGAGATGCTCACGATGGAGTCGCGCAGCTCCGGAAAGGAAAAATATTGTTATTTTCAATCCAAATTGATATTCCCAAAGCGGGAAGCGGGTAAAGCCCAAACCTCTGCAAAAAGATAATAAAAATCACAGTTTGCCGCTGCCTCAAAGTGGGCGATGCCGCGAGGACGGAGGGAAAAGCCACCCGGTGAGGAGCAGCCGCCGTCGGGGAGACGCCGGGAGGGAACCGAGGTCGGCTGGGTGAGAAGGGGGGGGGGGAAAGAAAAAAATAAAGACTGAAAAAATAAAAAAAACAACCAACCGCAGAAGAGTGAAGCGGGTACGGAGAGGGAGGAAGAGCCGGAGAGCAAACCCCGACCCTCTCCGGGAGATGCTGCTCGCGCCGTGCTCCGGCAAAGACGCCCTTTCGGATGCCTCGCTCCCTAAATCCCATCCTCCGAGCCGGGATGAGGAGATGCCCGAGCAAGGAAAGTCCTAAAATCGGATGTTTTACGCAGCTCAGAACCACATCAGCCTTCTTTTTTTAATATTTTTTGGGGTTTTTTTAAGGTGGCAGAGGGAAAACCGAAGGTTGCCGAGGTCCGGAGGGGAGCGGTGCCGCCCCGAAACGTGAACGGAGATACGGAGGGGGGGGGGGTAAACAAAAAAAAAAAAAAAGGAAAAAAAAAAGAATTTAAATTTATTTTCCCGAGCACCACCAAAAGCCTGACGAAGCACGTTACCCTAATTAAGCTTCCCCAAATCGGGAAGGAATAAGGAAAGCAGCGGGAGCCCCCGGCGCAAGAGAGGGCATCCTCCGGCGGCGCAGCCTCGGCGCCCGGCTCAGCACCTTTTTTGGGTTTTTTTTTCTTTCGCAAAATTTAAGAGCTTTCTCAAATCCGGCCCCGGTCGGCAGGGAGAAAGCAGAAATCAATGAATTCAGGCCATTAAAAATTACATCACCAGCCGGCCCCGAGCGCGCGTCAGGCCCCGTTCTTTATCTCTGCGGATTTAAACGCCAATTACCGGCGGCTCGTGCCGGCTTGGCCGGCCGCAGCGGAAAAAAAAAAAACCCAACAACCAACCCCCCACACACACACACACAAAAAAAAAACAACCCACCCAAAAATCACTATCGAGAAATCAAAGCCTCCGTTTCCGTTCAAACCCCCAAAATATAAAGAATCATTGTGCGAAGCTTAATCTGCCGGCGAACGCCTTAACCGTTTCCACAGCCGGCGCCGTCAATTTATTACCGAATAAAAAAAAAAAAAAAAAAAGCCAAAAAAAAA
>NW_009647417.1:30169-30744 GCF_000708025.1 Charadrius vociferus
CCTCGGTGCAGATCCGCTTCATCCTCATCCAGAACCGGGCAGGCAAGACCCGCCTGGCCAAGTGGTACATGCAGTTCGACGACGACGAGAAGCAGAAGCTGATCGAGGAGGTTCACGCCGTCGTCACCGTCCGCGACGCCAAACACACCAATTTTGTGGAGGTAACAACCCCCAAATGCTCCAATTTCACCCCAAATTCCTCCCCCACCCTCCTCCCCTCTCCTTTTGGGTTGGTTTCCCTCCCTCCCCTATCCAGGAGATGAATTCGGAGCTCCGGGATCATCCTCGAGCCTGAGCGCTGTGGGTTTCCGGAACGCGTGGCCGTACTTGGCTGCATCCCGCTTCTCCCAGTCCTCCCAGTTCCCCCCTTTTTTTTTTTTAATATTTCCCCTTTTCTCTCCCTTCCTCTCAGTTCCGTAACTTCAAGATCATCTACCGCCGCTACGCTGGGCTTTACTTCTGCATCTGCGTGGACGTCACCGACAACAACCTGGCTTACCTCGAAGCCATCCACAACTTCGTGGAGGTGACATAACCCCCTCCTCTCTCTTTCCTCCCCTCCCCCATTTTCTTTT
>NW_009647418.1:0-24480 GCF_000708025.1 Charadrius vociferus
TGTTTTCTTTTAGTTCACTGACTTGTTATGAATGCAGAGTACTAATGGTAAGAGGCCATCCTAGTTAATGTTGAAGCAAAGAGGAGTTGTTTGTTTCTGGATCTTGATTGTGTTTGGCCATAGTTTTAGGTTGGAGATGAAAAAAATTGTAGATTTGGTTTGACTGAGATGAAAATTCTTGCATTCTTTTGAGATGCAAAGATCCAATGTGTGGGCAGTACTAGAAAAAATCCATTGTTTGGAGCTGCACTTAAATCAGAACATGAATTATAAAAATAGTTTAAGATGTGGAGAAATAGACTGTGAGTATGACCACGGAGCACTGTCAGCTCTAACATTCTGCTTGTCTGATTTTGATCTTCCTTTATGTCGAGTAAGTCTTACTGAGTTAGAGGATTCACTCTTGGCTTCCTTGGAATAAATTTAACCGCGGCCAAGCTGCATGGCATTGAATGGCACTGAAATCTTTTCTCACTATAGTCAGAAGCAGGATGCGTAGCTTCCAAAGCTATATAATTAAAGGAGTTGTACTTGCTTTGCTTTTAACACTCTATACTAACAAAAAGCAGACTGTTCTTCGTGTAGATAAGAGAATAATAGCATCAGATTTGGATTTCTTCTCCTGTGCAAAATTACAGTTTGGATAGCAATTTCATTCTGTGTATTACTTAGCACATTTATGATGGGAGTGTTTGTGTGTATATATGTACATACATACCCCAGGAGCGGATGCTCAGCAAATCTACAGTGTTCACGAAAGAGAATGTATCTGATGTTTGCCTTATTGGTGAACCTCATGAAATGAATTTTAAAGGCAACATACTTCTCCGCTACTTTACTGTAGCCTTTTTTTGTCTGTCACTCCACAATTAATGGGCACTGGGCAGTATTAGAACTCTGGTGCTCCTATATCTGAGCCATCTACTGCTGTTAGTGGAAGGTACACACATGCCAAAGATCGCAGCTCTGATATCTGTCCTGATGAAGCTGAATATCTTTACAATCTATATCAGAACTTTAGCTAATACCAAAAGAACCATATTTTTTTTTTTCTTTTTCTTTTCTGACTGGTCTGATGAAATCATAGTAGAGCCAGCTGAAAATCATCATTGTTCTAGCACTTAGTGTGGGATTTAATGAGGTACAGCTGAAACCATTCTTCAAGGAGCTTATTCTCTTCAAATACTTGGAGAACTGTTACTTCATCAGGAGTAGTAGTCAAATACTTCCTCTACTCCTTTTCCTCTTAGCAAGCTTATGAGAATTTTTGGTCTTTACTTCTTTCTTCCCCCCCCCTTAAGTAACGAGAAACCTTTCCCACTCAGGTCTCAATCAGCCTGCACACCAATTAAGCTAATTGGCAACATATTTGATACACTCCCTAATTACAGCTGCAGAATTTTCAGAGAACAACCTTTCTGCAATTTTGCCTTCAATCAAAAAGTAAAAGCAATAAAACCCCCACAACTCTAACTATTCCTTGGTAAGACTGTTAAAATGCTTTCAGAAGATTTTGGTAAGGAGACTCCCTGGCTTCTGGTTGCTGTGGCCGCTCAGTACTATTTGCGTGTTTCAGTGAGGAGGTAGACACATAAAAAGAATTCTCTCATAGGAGGTTTTCCACTGAATAAGTGGGCAGGCAGCGGTGTCAGGAAAGGCATTACTGGAGCGCATGGTATTCTGAGCGCTGTAAAGCATAAAAGCTTATAGAAGGCCCTCACAAACTAATTTAACCTAGAGCAGTCTTGGAGTTTTGCTAACCATGCAATTAGCCAAACCATCCCCTGGTGTGGGTTCTAATTAAATACAGGCTTCCTCCCTTGAGTCCCCCTCTCCATTTAAAGAGCAGCTCATGCTACCTGGTGACCTCACTTACCAGTTCCAGTAGCTTTGAAAGGACAACGTGTTATATAGAAGCTGCAAGTCCTGCTTATAAAGAAAGTAAGTTGTTGGTTTTGGGTTGTTCTTTTTTTTAATGTTTCAGCGGAGAGAGAAAAACTCTAATGATTTAAGTTGAAGCATTTGTAATAATTCATAATACATTACTTGCCATTCTGGAAAAGCGCTGAGCTGGTCTGTGAATGAGCCAGACTTAATCTTTTGTTTTTCAACATAAGCACGTGGGGGAAAGCTTCATCTTCTGTTTTAATTTCATGTTTCCTGTGTATTATTGGTTTTATGCATAGCCCCTTTCCATCTAGTGTTATTTCAGCTGAGCTGCCGCGTTTTGTTTTTAATCATTCTCGAAGTGCAGTTACCAGATCTCAGTCTTACAAAGAAGTAATTTGTTGCCTTGGGCCTTGTGACTAGAAGGGAATAATGCTTAAGCAGGGACAGCAAGTATAGAAAGGAAGACAATGACTTCTAACACTGTTGAAATGTCAGACTGTGACCTTTAAAAAGACTGAGAGAAACCAGAGGGCATAAGCCCTAAGGGATGTTTCTGCATGAACAAGGGTGGGAGTTGACTATTTTTGAATCTACAGAAAAGGTGATACATTGCTGCCTTCAGTTGCTTAGCCTATGGAAGTACGTGTGTTCCTAAGCAGAGATCACACTGTTGTCTGTTGTAATGAGTCCTCTTTTCAGAAAATAGACCTGAAAGTAAGTGCATATTATAGTTGTACATCCTCTTAAACGTAAATGATTTGAAACATCCTGGAAGGGTCAGTACTTTAAAAAAAAAAAAAAAGCAAAGCCTCCACCACCACCAAAGAAAACAGCAGTCCCCTCCCCAAACAACAACACAGGTACTGTGCAGAAACTGATCTGAAATCTTTAGCTAACATGAGAGAGAAGGTTTTTGTTTCGCACCATATCTGAAATACTTGCATGCAGTAGGAAAGTCTTCTCAGGAAGTTACCTGTTCCACACTTAGTGGAGAGAGCTGGTGATGGTAATCAGTGTATTTCCCTGCAGTGTCCACCTGTTCTTTCAGAATTAGCCTGTAGGTCCTGATGTGGTCATGATAACAAGGTAATAGTGGATTTTAGCTGCTATGAAGAAGTAACAGGCCGAAAAATGCTAATAAAAACACTGAGCTGCTCCAGGCATAAAGTATTTACTTTTTAGTTTGTGTTGCATTAACAACTACGCAGAATTTAGTTCTTTTGTGCTGAGGAAGGAACTGCATGCACGTGCAGCAGAGACATCGTATCAACCTGAAAGGACCAGCTATTTAACTTTTTTTAGCGTGCGATCTGCTTGCACTGCTACTTCTCATGGGATTCTCAAGTGCTATGTGCACTTTATCTTACGAACTTTTTTGGAAACACTTCTATTTCTGTACGGTGCATGAGATTCTTCACCTATTACAAGTATCTCCTCGCAAGATATTACCAATGAATCTGATCTTCCTTCTTCAGGTGGAATAGCAAGGTATCAAAATTACTTAAGATATGTGAAGTTCTTCACTTTCAGTGACTGTAGTATCAGTAGTGCTACTTGGTATTTATACAGCTTAAAGCCCTCAAGGCTTAAATTTTATATGTGGTACCTCTGTGAACCATAGGTAATTTGGGAGAACGCTTTTAGTATGTCATTTTAATGCTTTTGCTTTCCTTCCTTTTCAGTGGTTTGTCTGGGTTGATTTATTCCTGGGTATTTCCTGAAGTGCCAGGCAGTAAATGTCTGTACATTCTGTGATTTGTCTGAGCGACTCAAACCATTTTTCAGGGACCAGAAAAGGGGTCTTAAGTATTTGTAGACTGCATGCATAGATATGTAAAGAAGCTTAGCTTAATTTGTAAAACAAGAAACAGTAATATAAATTTGATTAAGCAATCGGTACTTTCCTGTTCGGTCTTAATTATGTATTTGTTGTTTTCCAAATACGGGTTTAATCCTTATCTTTGTTATGTAATAACACACCAGTTGGTAGTGATTTGTGGATCCTGGTAACTACGCATGGAAATATTTGCCCAACTATTTATTCCATTTACCAAGTGATTTCGTTATTATCCACATAGGACAGTGAGAGGTAGCTGGTATGTTCAAGAATAATTCCCTATGAATGGCTGATGTCAAGCTTTAAATGACCTGCCTTTATTACCCATGCACTCGGTTAAAAAAAAAAAAATGAACAGTACCTCTTTTACATGCCAGTTTAGTAGAAAGGCTGTGGATTAAAATGGAGACAAAGAATAGCTTTCCAGTTAAAGTAATATTAAAAAGGTAAGATAAAGTTTCAGAAAGGTTGGAGGTTTTAAATTTTTTTCTTTTTAACTTTTGTGATAAATGACTTAGTCCCAAATCGGGTTGCAATTTAAGTTTACAATTTATTAAATGAATAAATGCAAGCAAACAGCGCTGAGTGCGTCGGGAGCCTCTGCTCTACCAAGACGCACACCGTACAGTTCCTGGTTTGTATCCTTTCTGCCAATACACAGTCTTTAAAAGGTGGGTCTATGCGAATAAATTCCAGGAGTAGGCTTATCTCTTTCTGCGCATGCCCTCGGGGTCTTCTTGGCTCCCATCTGGTGGCCTTCCTGGCTCGCCTTCAGGATTACCCCAGATTCCACGTATGCGCATGGCCTTCCTCACTCACCCTTAGGGTGACTCCAGATTTTTATGGCTTGATACCATACGGTTAACAGCAAAACCGGTCCAAACTAACACACAAGTATGTCTTTTACAAAAAGCTAAAACTATATACATTAACTACTCCATTTCTCTTAGGCCTGCGGTTATACAAGGGTATATAAGGCAGAAAGTCACCTTTCACCATGTGGCCCTAGCAGTAGTCCATATTAACACGAATCAGGTGAACACATTTCACAACTTTTAAAGGGTAACATAATCCTTTGTTAAGGTTTTATTAGGTGTGGGGTTTTTTGTTTTGCTTCCCTTTTGTAGCAATGAGGTGAAAAAAAGAATTTTACTTTGGATTGACCTGACAGAATTGGTTTTGGTCTTTGGTCAGTTAGGTGGGAAACTGAAAAAAAATGGTGTATTCACACAGTTTTAGAGCAGAATATACCGAACTGTGGCATCCGTTCTATACATTAGCCCTTCTAAATAAAATGCAGTGGCCAGTGCGTGTTCAAATGCAACTTAAAGTGGGTAATGCCCTTCTGCTGGTTTTCTGCTTGCAGACAAATCCTACCATCTGTCTTGCTCTGCCTAGTAGATACTGCTCTTTATTCTGTAGCTATTCAATTAGAGAACTTCATGTTTTAATCTGTTATTTACAAGCAGTGATGTGAAGCATCAGTCAATTATACAATTGTAGAATCCATTTGGTACAGACTTAACATATACAACTTAATATGTTTGCTTGCAGTAGGATTTGCTCTTAACTACACACAAACGTTGATGCTAAAAATGAATTAAACTGTTTCAAATGTGCATATGAACTCACATGTGCAAATATGCACTGAGACACTCATGAGGATAATTGTTTTGAATTCTCAGAGAACCAGCCTCTAAGAGCTTGCCATGACAGGGACTTCAATTTGGGCTATTTATAAGTGTGAAGACCTGCTTTGGCAAAAAATATATCTGTAATTTGTTTTAAATGTAGGATTATTGTTTCCGAGCTTTCTATTACATGTTTTTCACCCATGCTTCTGAAATCTTTTGTTCAAAGCTTCTCAGTGGGACTAGAATGCAAAACTATTCATGTCCAAGTAGCAGGGATTTTTAAGTATCCAAGATAATTGCAGGGTAGGGGAATATAATCTTGAGCTCTTGGTGCTGCTTTTGCAGCTCCCCTGCAGTCTTTATTGCTGCTGAATTTCAAACATCCTCCACAATCTCCAGGAGGAACTTTCCTGTAATTAAATAGCCAGAGTCCTTGGCTTCACGTCTCATGGCATCCTCCTCGGAGGATTCTGACTGTGACACCCAGGTATAACATTCCAATTTCTAGTCGGGCTTCAAGAAAACAAGGTATTTAGCTGAGGCAGATTTTAATATGACCTTTAGAATCTGTGAGGAGATGTGAAACTGGCTCAAAATTGACAGAACAAACTCCCAGAGAAAACATTGGAGACTGTTAGGCAGCAAAAAAAAAAGCTAGAATTTCTTTTATCTTTCTATTTTTAGGTGTTTACAGAGTGTCAAACGCTGTAGCATCTGTATCAGTATCAGCTTATCTAGAAACCACTTTTAAATAGGTATGAGAAGGAAGAGAAAGGATGATTTGAAATACGGAATCAATTTCTGAATAAGACTTTGGAGATTTGCATGAGCAAAGAACTTTCCCTGGATTTAGTTAATTGAATACTAGGTGAGTCCAGGAGTTCAGGCCCTTTGGAGTTTGCCTGGATAGGGGGGAAAAAAAATAATATTATGGAGCCATAAAATGATAATTTCAATCCTCTTAACTCTTCTGTCTACTATGCTTTTGGGAAGGTTGAAAGAATAGCCCATGGTTTATTTCCTGAAGAACAGAAAGAATTTTTAAGATACAGTAATATGCCATGGATCTGTAAAAAATACATTTTGAAAGAAGCAAAAATATTTCATTACAAAATAAACCGTCATATTGCAAACCGGCTTTGTTATTAAGAACCAGTAATAATTCACAGCCCTGTAGAACAGCATGTCAGACTTTCAAAGGTATTTTAAGTCTGAAAAGATGCATATGATGCATGATTGAATATTTAGAAGCACTTGACCCAGTAGTGACTTGCAGTGAAATGCTACTTGTGTCTTTAAAGTCTAAACACATTTGGAAATTAACTTCTAAGTAAATTGGTGCTCTCCAAAGAATCATGCTGTGTCTCTCTCTTGCACTGGAAAATCGGAGAAGTAGTCTCTTTTTAAAAGGTTTGGGGGTTTGCCGTCCTAACCCGTTACTGCAGCAGTGTGGGTGACTGAGCTGTGCCTGGGCTAGAGCAAGGGCAAGCAACAAGCTTCGTATTTGTGACTGACCAAGGGCTTGAAACTGATGCAGGTTTCTGCATGGTGGTGATTCCAGGAGCTGCTAGTCAATCTGGAATGATCCTGCAGCCCACTGCCACCAGAAGAATTGGTCCCGCTCTCCAATAGCGGGGCTCTGGCATGTAACTCTGCCCTGCTGTGTGCACTCTCGATGCCCCAGCCGGCCTCTTGCTGAGCCACTACAATTCTGGTGTGCTAATTCACCAGAAAATGAACCAGGAAAAAGTAGATTATTTCTGCCAGTCTAGATGAGCTGAGTTGTCTCACCTGAAAGAAGAGATGACCACCCAATTTGGCTAGTGGGAAGAGCATGATTTTGCAACTGGGAGAAAGCAAAAGAGGAATGAGAAGAGAGGAGCCACTTTGCAGCAAGTTTTAAACTGGATCTTCTCTTCTGCTCAGTCACAATCTGGGAGTGGATCTTCATGCATGCTCCTGGGGATGATAAACCGGCTGAGGTACAGCTAGCTGCACACACAGCTGCTTTAGTTAGCTCTGCAAAGCATTCTTAAGAAAAAAGTATGTATTCATCTTTCCTCTCTGGCATTAAGAGAGAGAGAAGATATGACGCCTGATGCTGTTCGAGATAGCTGAGCATCTGTAAGCATGCTACAGGCCTGCTAGAATCTAGTTTGATGTCATTCAACGCTCAGAATAATACTCCTGAAAAACTGCCTGGTTAGTATCGAGATGTTTGTGTGCCTTTTTTTCCAGGCAAATTCTTTTTCTGAGAGACCTTGTCAACTAAATAGGAAGATAAGAAGATGAAAAGGATTGGGAATGTGTCAGGGTTATGGATGTACCTTGTAGCAAAGAGAGAAAACTTCATGCAAAGGATGAAGACCTTGTGAGTCAGAAGCTAATAAGACCACGTCAAGAAGGTTCTTGCTTATCTCCATTAATGAGTACAGCCTTTGTACTTGGGGAAAGGTGGTGAGATATCTTAGTGGTTGCTGAGAGATTTGGGCTGTAGATGTTACTTTAGAACAGCTTTTCAGGACAGGAATTAAACCTTTGTTTCCTGAATCTTCTAAGCAGGAGGACCCTATGTATTCAGGACAGTATGCATTCCAGTGTTCATAGTGTGTCTGTACCAGAGATGACAGTGAAGAATAGAAATACTCAAGAAGTAATGTTAATTAGGTTCCAGGCTACCAAAGTCAGATTCGTTCTTATATCTGTGCTTGTGTGTGTACATACAGATACATATTCTGTGGTGCCCTCCAATTTCTAGACTTTTCTGGTACAAATACCCATTAATAACTTCCTTCTAAAACCACACTCAAATATTTTCTAAGTTGCACTTTTTAAAATGAATGTGAAATAGGTATGTATTTAGTGAAATATTGCTAGTTTTATTGACATTCCTGGAAATTTACTGCATATACCAGTGTTACGGTATTATTTAAATAAGACTTTAAAAAAAAAAAAAAGAGATCTTGTTAGTGAATGTAGCAGTATAAGATCAATATTGTAATTGTTGGTTGTACAAATTCAGTGTTAGGCACAGAGCCTACAGCAAGATGTAGAGGCACAATATGGATTAACAAATTCAAAATGAATTTTAAAAAAAACATACTCTGAAGGGGGGAATGATCTGCCAGGAGCCACAAATGCTTTTCTGCTGCAGTTCATATTCCACTGGAATTGGATTAGGGTATATGGACATGGCTTGTCTCAGAAAAGGCCGGTAGCAGAAACTGGCCTATTACTTTTGCTGAGTCAGGTGTTAACTTAATGCTTGGAATTTTTTTCCACCCATCAATAATGGCCTGGTAGCAGAACTGCAACCTCCATGCAGTCCCTGGTATCTTTGTAGAAAACGAAGGGGGAATTCTGCAGACATTTGAGGCAGAATCTGATCGACTTCTGATTGTCTGAATAGAGTCTGTTTAAGCAGTGTAAGGCTGTTCCATCTGCAGCCCTGTATTTCTGTCTCTGTCGTGAGGAATTTCACAATTGATGTTGGACTCCTGGTGCTCTGCACCCCCCAGTACCCATAATTACTTTCCTTTTATTGGTTCCTAAACATAATTATGCTAGAAATAGCGTTTAAGTCACGACACTACTGGCAAGAATTTCAGCTTTGTAAGTTTGGGGGGCTGGGGGGTGGGCTTGGGAGGGGGGGTGGGTGTGGTTTTTTGGTTTTGTTTTCTAAATGTTTGAAATCTTCATCATTTCTTTCTTCCTCTGTAAGTAGAAGGGGGCGGGGACGACGACACACGGGACAGGACAGAAAGGGAGACACAAACTATTGCCATTGAAAGCCTGGGAAATCTTTCAGTAGGTTAGACACTGAAGCCCTTGTTTAGTTCTTTCACCATTAGGGTGCCTTGAGCGATAAGTGAATAGCACCTAGCCTAGTACTATTTTCATCAAAGAAGGATTCTATCTTTTTATGGTTCATTAAATAAATGCATCAAAATTGCAAAAAAGGCTGAGCGGTGGTGCGTGGCAAGGCGGCCCAGTGAGTTAGTGATGAAAGCTCACTGTTTGCTGTAAGCCATGACACATTCAAGGGAGTGATGCATCTTACCATGTCTCGTACCTATTACTCTTCGTATCACATGCGGTTGATGGATTTGGGACAGCCCTCTGTGGTTATTGACTTTTTGCATCTGGAGAGTCGGAAAAATTTTCCTCGCCGTTCTTTCCCTGTCCCCCAGTAGTTAACGTGACTGTGGGTTTGGGTTTTGCTTTTCTGGTTTTCTTACTGTAAACTTTGTGGTGCCCATCACTGCTTTGCCCTTTCATGTTCAGGCTGACATCAGATCTTGTGTTAAACAGTGCAATATCCTTTTATCTTAATACTTTTCTCTGTAATTATTACTTTGCCGCCTTTTCAGGTGGGAACTTGCCTTTGTTATATGATCTTTCTCTGATCATTTTTGTATCACTTGATAATATAAAGCTGTATGTGTTCCTCTGTGGCCCTTTTATTTAAATGATTTCTTTATCTGCCTGTCAATGTGAATAATAAAATAACTTCAGGATTGTTCATCTCTCTCCTAATGAATGATGAGGTGTAGCCTGTCCTGACATCAACGATTAATTTACAAAAGTTTCTTCAAACTTCAGTAAGATGGGATATTCAAAGAAAATATTGTGTCATCAGACTATAGTGCTGTTGTCAAAAAGACCTTATCTGACTGATAACCTGACTGTTAAGGCAGCTGGCATTGCTGGATTGATGCAGCAACTGGGAGTACAGTCTGCAGCCGTGAGTGTGTATCAAGGAGGAGCACTTATAAAGCCATCAAGTCAAATAACGGAGTTAAAGTATGAAAAGTGCTGGATGAGTATATGACCTTTTAATGATCCTTGAAGGCATGCATATAAGGTTATGCATGCCAAGATCAGATGCCTGCTCTCACTCTAGACATGGAGGCATGGAAATCCTTTGATGTCATGATTCAACTTTCAGACTTAGCATTTATGGCAGCCCACAAGGAGTTCCTGACAGGCAGGCTTGTGAAATTGATAGATTCATTTTGATTTTAGTTTATTGCCCTGCTTTTGAAGCGTCAGCTAGTGGTTCATGTTAAGACTGAGGATTTTTTCTGTGGTGCCAGTTGTTTTGTCTGGTGGAGCCAGAGCTCCCTTTCTGGAAGACCACTTTCTGAAGGTTTGTGACTTCCACATTTTTCTATAAAATCATAGAATGGTTAGAGTTGGAAGGGACTTTAAGGGTCATCTAGTTCCAACCCCTCTGCCATGGGCAGGGACACCTCCCACCAGCCCAGGTTGCTCAAAGCCCTGTCCAGCCTGGCCTTGAACACCTCCAGGGATGGGGCAGCCACAGCTTCTCTGGGCAACCTGCGCCAGTGCCTCACCACCCTCACAGTGAAAAGTTTCTTCCTAATGTCTAATCTAAATCTCCCCTCTTCCAGTTTGAAGCCATTCCCCTTTGTCCGATCACTACGCACCCTTGTAAAATGTCCCTCTCCAGCCTTCTTGTAGGTCTCCTTCAGATACTGGAAGGCTGCTGGTCTCCCCGGAGCCTTCTCTTCTCCAGGCTGAACAACCCCAACTCTCTCAGCCTGTCTTTATAGGAGAGGTGCTCCAGCCCTCTGATCATCTTTGGCCCTAGTGTATATATATTTATAAGTCATTGTGATCTGCAAACATCCCATTGACAATATCAGTAACACTGTCATGGTCACAGCAGTTGAATGGTCCAGTCACACACTTGACAGTGTGTACTTGCTCTGGGATGTGGCAATAGTAGGTACCAAGACTATCATCTAGATTTACTGCCACCCCCTTAGGTGAAATCAGAAGCTTGAGCCAGTCTTTGAAGTCCTTGAGTGGCAATTCTTTGAGATGGGCCAAATGGTACACCACTAAAGATGGACTGGATTTCTTAACAGAAAATCGCTCTGCAGATGTCTGTCCTGTTTTCTGATTCAGCATTATATTTGGAGACCCTTCTGGGATGACTTGTATACTGTATTTCATTAGGAGGTTTTATTGCTTTCTCACTCAGGTCATGGAAACTTCTTTGTGAAGTGAATAGAGAAATTGCAAGATGGAGTACAAGATTGCTCAAGAGGAGCAATCTAGCAGGACTGTTAACAGAGAAGCAAAAGAGGTGAAGCCATGCTTTAATGGGCACGTTGTAAAGTTGCCTCTTGCAAAGGAGTCCAGCCTCTGTTTCAGGAAAGCATTAACTGACTTGTCTTACTGCATTGGAATATTCTCATGAAGTTTAAACACATTGTGTCAGTGAACTTCCTTCCTTGCAGGACTCAGCACTTCAAAATTCTTTCTGTTTCTGATTGCAGTAGCAATGCTTGATAGTTTTCATAAAAAGAATGGTTTGCAAGGGTGCGTTCCTCTTGGGAATGATGGTACGAATGATTTGCCTGCATCTGTGCAGAGTTTAATTTGCTTTATTCAGCATCTGCTTTGTGACTGTCACTTAATGTACGTTGCACTCTCCAACTTCTTCAAAATTCTCTTACAAGAAATAAGGAGTCTCCTTTTTACAAAGAAGCTCTTCTACATAGTCTATGGCCTTGATGTTCAAGAATCTTTCCCTTTCTTTGTAACAAGCTCTGCACAGACATGCAGAACTGGAACAAGATTTGTAATAACTTGGGGAAAGGGGAGGATGTTGGCAGGTTGGAACAGCATCATTCTCGAAGAATGATAATTTCCCAAGGATGAAACAGTTACAGGGAACGTTAGAAAGTGAAGCAGGCAGAGCAGTCTGAAATGCTAATAAGGAAAGGACTTAAAAAGAAATTGGTGACTTTTGGCTTTGAAGCCATTTTTCTTTTTAATTTGCTACAGATAAATGCATGACTCTTGGCTCCCAGGGTTCTATTTTTGTTTTGCTATTTGTGACACATTGATTTAGCGTTATCACTGTTCTGTTGGTCCTTGCCCTTTAGAATGATGGTGTTTGTTACAGAAAGCATGAGAATTTTTTTTTTTTTGAAACTGTTCTCTAATGCTGTGACAACAGTAGGAAGAAAAATTAGGGTTCCTGCTGCCAGATAGGCTGGATTCTTTTATTTCTGTACTGATATGGAAGATAGATGCTGATACTCCTCTTCTAGGCGAGTAGGTGGAGAATGATGGGAAATCAGTGCTCTGGTGTGAATAGTGCTCCAGTATGAATAGTGATAGTAATGTGTCAAGCGTTATTTCAACCTCATGTGTTACACAGCTGTGTAGAGAATAATATGATCAATGAATGTTTTTACGTATAATAATGTCTTTGTAAGGAAATACTTAGTTGTAAGAAATAGCTCATATTCAGGAAAGGAAAGCTTACCCATTTGTTGTGCTGTTTCTGTGAAGTGTAGGCAGGAGCTCACCATCACACTGTGTCTCTGTGCTAGAGATGTAATGGCCGAGCTTCCTCTGCTATCTGTTTGTGGCAGAGATGCTGAACAAGAGTCTTCTTTTTTGGCTGATGTGACAAAGTAGTGGAAGACTACAGGAAAATGTCTGATTTAGTCATCAACCCCCCCTTACGTTTTCAGGTTTTACCAAAAAATCAGTGTTGAAAATATTTTTGAAATGTTTGTATCAAATACTGACTCTAGAGACTGGTGTCTAGCCCTGCGTACATGCTGGCTTTATGGCTTTTGGTAAATCTCATCACTATTTTGGCATCAATTTCCCATTCTTAAAACCTTGTCTATTAACTTGAATTGTAGATTCTTTCAAGCACATACTGCTCCTTCTGATGAAGTCTGATTTTGGTTAAGGCTTCTGGTCGCAGAAGTAATGAAGATTTAGTAGTACAATTAAACACCCAGAATCAATGCTAGAATGAGATGCGAACTAGGGAAGAAAGCTAGCCTGTCCAACTGGATACCAAGCAGTTCACTTGTGGATGCATTATAATATAGTATAATCTAACAGAAAATTAATCTTGCAGCTTTTGGTTTAATTTCTTGTCGGGGATTAACTCCAGCATACTATTTTCAATGTGGATACTTGTGGGATGGATTCATGTGTTTATAGCATCAAATCATTAAAATACTTTCCTGACTCTGTGTTACTGCACAGATTAGGTGTGTGGCTGTGTGAAAATGGTTTCAAAGGGAATCATCTGCAGTGAGATCCTGGGTGAGTTTGCAGGTTTTTTTTGATCATGTGCCGCAGTGTGCTTCTTCCTGTAGGTTTCATTTGTTGCCCTCCAGTCCATCGGAGGTGTTGATGCTCTGTACCACCTGTTGCGCTGTGCTGTTCTGTACCTACAGTGCTCCCTCCCTCTGGACTTCTGTGGGGCACTGCTGCAAAGTGTAACCAATGAACGACTTCATGGCTTTTAAACAAGCAAAATAGTCTCTATAGTCTGCCTTTATGTCTGAGATCAAAACCTCCCATCAGTTTGTCGCTGTGTCATAAAGCTGTTCTAAATAAAGCATAGCACTTAATCAAAAGCTTGAAAATGCAGTGCTAATTGTTTTAAGCAAATTGAAGCTGCCACAAGACTGGCAGAAGAGGGAACATAGTAAGTCATCCTTGGAAAGCTCCAGTTTTGTCTATTTACGCACAAGGGCTGTGCGGAAGGATGTTTGAACCTAAGAAAGGAACATGAGAAGCAACCAACAAATCCTATGAGATGGAAATGATCCTACTCAGATATTCATGTGACACAGTCTTAATCGACTCTGTCCGTAGTAAGTGACATATACTGGCAGAGTGGATCATCCCTCATACACCTGGGGATGGTATTCACTATGTTTATACCTTAACTTTAAATGGCCTCACTTTTGAGCACGAGTGGATTCAGCTACTTAACTAGGTTAAGACTGAAATGTCTTAATTTTCCAAAGGTGAGCATGAAATTTTATTGCCACAGGCATACTTCTGACATTAGTTTCCAGATCGGGAAATAGATCCCACTACCAGATTTCTTTTTTCCCCTAGAGATTTTGGCTAAAAAAAATATTCTAAGGCATAATAAAAATGGAGAGCAAAAGTATTTAGAAGATTCAAGGAGAACATCTGAAACTAACTAAAAAGGTACAAATTTCTAGCCAGACTGAAAAGAATCACTTATCTCAATCCCCTAGATACAGCAACAAACTCCATTATTGCATTACTAGTCTGAGCTTGCAGCTGGTAAGGCAATTTTCCTAAGAAGTTGTTCCCTTCAATCTACAAGAAAAAGGCAATTTTTTTTTTTTAATAGTAGCATTATATAATTGATTGGAAGAGTGTTTTATTTCTCATGAATGCTGGATGATTGTGGATTGAACAGTTTTAAAAATAAGGTAGCTGGTACGGCAATGAAGTCCCAAGGATCTGGCAATAGAGAATGAAGTTAGTGGTCTGGCAGATTTCTTCAATTTTCTGAAGCCATGGTCAATAACTTTGCAGTAAAACTGAGCTATGAATAGTGTTTCTGTCATTGACTGAGAGCTGCTGTTACACAATATTAAAGAAATAAAGATTTAAGATTTTTAGCCAAACTGCATACAAAATTAATAGCCTAACGAAGAAAGCAGTATGACCTTTTGGAAGGTAAATGCAGCATGTTTACAATGTCATGTTCAGGGATATATCATATGCGCAAGCTTTGGCTGTGCGGGAAGACACTCAATATGCTGCCTTTTTCTCAGATTTTTTCAAACTCACTGACCTGCAAAGAATTTGCTTCTTCCATCAATGACAAGTATTTTTTTAAACAGTGTCAGTCAGGGGAAAATTCACTAAAGAGAGAGGAAAGAAAACCACCCTACTACAGCATCTCTTCCCAGGTGGCCACTGATTGAAATCCTCAACAAACCATTCACAGCATGAGAGGTCAAATACAGACGTAGTTGTAAGGGATTGAGAAATAATAGCTCCTGGCATAAGCACAGCATCAAAATTAGATTTTATTGGTTTGCTTCAAACTGTTGGGGATCATCTCCTGAATCCAGAATGCTGTAACACCACTCTGCAGTTGCAGTAGATTGTCTTCACCAGACCTTGCAGTGAAGCAGCTCACTCCAGTTGAGGGTCAGCCCCTCGAGTTTCAGCAGTGCCGTGAGGCATCACTTGCTGTGGTCCTCTGAAAGAATTTGATTTTTCCTCTGCAATGCCTCAGCTTAAGATAAGCTGATCTTACAGCTTGCCACAACTAACTGATTCAAAGTTGAGCAGGTGTCTATGGATCATAGGAATCTATCCTTACATGGATGGATTAAACTCCTCAAAGTTTGTTTTAATCTGGTACCACTGCTTTTTCTGTTGACATACGGGATGATGTACTCTGTGCTGTGCATCCATACAGAGAACGAGTAAGGCTGGTTAACGTACTCTGCTCTTGCACTTGGTTATTCTGCTGCCAAGTTCCCCATGTTGTAGGCAAGCCTTCAGATACAGTGGTACAGCAACGATAAATTGCAGTTCCCTAATTTAACTGTATATTTTTTGTGCGTGTCTTGATGTTGTTTCCTTAACAGCACTTCAGTTACCAATCCTTTATTTTGTTTGACATATTTAAATGGAGAGATTCACTGTATGATTCTTGACTTTTTTATTCAGATGGGTTATTCCTGTGGAATTTTGATTATGGTGGTATAGATCTGACCTAATACTTAGGGCAGATGATATGGAAAATCTTTAAACTCCACTTTTATGCTGGGTCTCACCCAATAACACACAAAATTGTAATCTTCTGCAATTCTGCCTTTGTGAAAACATGCATAATTTTTACAAAAATAGTCATGGTTGCAATTAAGGACATTGATGGTCGGTTTTGTTTTTAATTTCCTATCCTTCAGAATCCTTAATAAACTTTCACGGTCAAAATCCAGATGGTACTGCAGAGCTCAGTGTAGTTTTTGAGAATTTTTTTCTGTTTGTGCTGATTATAACTCTCCCCAGATAAAAGTGTAAAATTGTTTGAATTTTTGGCCTTTGGCTGTTTGGAAAGCTGCTGTCAGCTTCTAGCATAGGCCAATTCATATTCAGTGCACGTCCACAGCTTGATGGTAGACAGTAGTGCAACAGCGAACAGACCAGTTTGCCATTGCCCAAAAATTTAAAAACCAATGGACCCTGCTCTATCTGGTGAGATTGTTTCCTTTTTTAATAGACAGTTCACCTTCTGGTTTTTATTTATTTATTTATTTGTGTTGCTCTCCTATTCTGAAGTCATTGATTTACAAACTCTCCGTCTCCCGAATACTCCCATATTCCCGGTCTCCACGGGATGGTGTTCCTCAGAGGGAAGATTTTTAATCCCTTAGATAATTAAGCACTAAAATAAATGATTAAAAAATTATGGGGCGAAACATTCTGTTAGTTTTAATATAAAAATAATGTACTTCTCCCTGTGGAATGCAAGTGAGGGAGCTGCAATCAAAATAAGGGAAATAAAAAATTGAATACCCGAGCTTTTTCCTCTCTCTAAGTTGCCTCCTTGATGCCTCACTGTGTTTAATGGTGCTTTGCCAAGCTGTTGGGAGGAGTACAAAATGAGTGTGGAATTTATAAATGGGACATTAGATGGAGGAATGATGTTATGGGCTGGGTGATCTGAGGAGTACAACAGCAGAACAGATTTTGCCTTAGGGCTGGATAGGAGAGATGCATCCCTGCAACTCTAAGTACTAGCAAAGCTATTTAGAGTTGTTAGAAATCTTTGTTGGGGGATTATCTAGAAAAAGGTCTCTAAAAACTTCATCTGCTCTCAATGAATATCTGAAGAGTGGGAGCTGAATGCTGAAAAGGCCAAGGCTAAAATAAAGGCTGGTTTTGCATGCAAAGAATCTCTGCAGTTTACTTTTGATTAAAAACAAGTAGAAAAGCCTTGGGTGTGACTTCCTCTAAATTCAAACAAGATCTAAGCTGAATTTGCCACCTCCAGGGATCGTGGGGCTTCAGCCTTTTATTGCTATTGCAATTTACAGTCTCATATGACGATGTGTGCTGAGGCTATTTTCCCAAGTCTTCAGATGGAATTTATCTCTGGTTCCAGGTGGGATTTAAGAGTTGACATTAAACTCTTAAAAGTAAGGTTTTATTTTAATTGTTTATTGGGAGAGGAATTTCAGTTTTTCAAGATGGAGAGAAAGATTTCCAAACCTGTGAAACTCTTTTCTGCAATCCTTTCTTCCTGGCCTCTTGTTCTGAGATTTGTGCCTTCTGTCTTAGAGCTGGATGATGCCCTTTTTTAGGGTTGGTTTGTGTTTTGGTTTTTCGTTTGTTGTTTTCTTTGTTTGTTGTGTTGTTTTGGTTTTTTTTTCTTTTTCTTTTTTAAATAGCCAGCTGGTCTTGATTTTTCCATATAGAAAGTTCTTTGCTCCAGTTTCCCGGTTTATTGTTTTGCATTACATTAGTGCCTGGAGACTTTAACTGAGATCAGAACCTTTTTATTGTAGGTGATGTTCTTATATAAATTGTAAGATAAGTCCACACAGACAAAGGGTGAGGCGAAATAAATAGTAATACCCTTATTTGTTGGACATAAAACAGCAGCATAGGAAAAGTGACCTGTCTGAGATCGGCCAAAATCTACGGCAGAGTGAGATCTCCTGAATTAACTGCTTTGTTGTGGAGGTGCCTTGACTGACACGCTGCTTATGCGTAGCACCAGTGTGGCTTCCTCTCCTGCAAAGGCAAATTCCCCTTTCAGGTTATACAGCCCATAGGTAGGTAAGATGATTGTTGCTGCGAGAGGCGTTTTCCAGATTGAATTTTGGTGAACAGTTGCCGTCTGAAATCAGAGGTTTTTAGGAGCTAACAAAACCTGCCCACAGGGTTTGAAGATAACAATCCTCTTCTATCCTGTTCTAGGTTTTGCAATGAAATGCAGTACATGAATGGTGGATTGGTGGTTAGGAGTAACTGAGAGCAGTCTAGGCCACGCAGTACTTGATGAGCAAATAAATATTTAGGTCAGGTGCCAAACAAAAAATAAGGACTAATAAAGCATTTGTTGACTAGAGCTTGGGAAACTGGGTTGCCTTTGAATGCGGTCTGTGGTAACCCTTTGTCACTTTCCTGTATATAAGTAAGGATTTGCATTTGCTATGGGGGGAAAAAAAAAAGGCAATTTATTTCACAATTAGAGTGTGAAGTCATAAGCACGAAGGTCAGGTGTTCAAACAGGAAAGGTCATTTTGTATTTGCATTTGTATTTTTTAACAGTGTATGTCTTTGCTCTTTGGGACTGACAGTTCCTAGAAAGGATGGAGAGCTTATTCTTTAATATGATAGTCTGCCTCAGGTAATTGCTCGATGGCACAGTTAAAACAGATATCATGCAGTAAGAGAGGCTCAGTGTCATTGAAAATGTTCTTTCAATGTGCAGTGATGTGCAGCCTACAGATAATGCAGTTGTATTGAGGAACAATATAGGGTTAGGTAACAACAGTGGCATGAATCCTGATAGTTATTTACAGAAAAAAAACCCTCTTTTCATAGACAAAGTGAAATAGAAGGGACTATAAATTGGATGCAAATAAAGCTTCTTTTGAAATCCTCTAGTACCGGAGTGTTGTAAAGGAGCTTTTGTGTAAATGGTTATTGTGCTAACTATTCTTAAAGTGAAATTCAGCCTTGTGCAGGAAACCACTTGAAGTCCATGTATTGCTTGAGAGCGCTGAAAAGAAGGTTGAAGTGAACTCTAAGTGGTCCATGTGCAGCATTTGATGTAAAATCATTACATTGATTTCCTGTACAGGTGCTGCTTGCTTTGGTGATCAAATTCCTTTTTAAATGTGCCTGTGCAATAATCTTATGTTGCAGATGCTGACAGGGTAATTTTGTTCTCCGATAATAAATGTATATCGCAAGTGAAGATGTGACCTTTGGCATGGGTAAACCTATGCAAGCTACTTCTTTTAATCTAGCTGCCATGTAGAACATATTGTTTTCTTTATTGGAAACCTGTTGTTTTCCAAGCTAACTAGATAAATCATCATCTACCTAGGCTACTTCTGCATGGATTGATGATGCTTGCTATTGCCACTAATATCAGCTACAGCACTGTCAATCCCCTCAGTAAAGCCAGTGAGGTTATATCACAGTATGACTTGAAGATCTGATCTGTTAAACTCTCCTTTCCTTTCAACAGTGACTGAGAGTCGAGGGATCCTGGAGAGTATACAGAGATTTTCTTTACTGCCAACTTACTTACCCGTGACCTATCGTATCCACAATGCGGATGTTTCCTTCTTTCTTAAGGAAGCCAACCAGGATATTATGAGGAATTCTAGCTTGCAGTCCCGAGTGGAATCCTTTCTGATCTACAAATCCAAGAGGCCACCTGTGTTAAATGCCAGCTATGGACCTTTTTCCATTGAACAAGTAGTGCCCCAGGACTTAATGTTGTCTTCAAATCCATTTGGATCTACTGACAAGTTCTCTTTTAATTGGAAACTTAAGGCCTTCATAATGAGCGACAAAATTTACCCAAGCAAGCCCAAAGTCCAGGTCCTGTTCTACATCGTGGGCAGGCACTGGGATGACTATAGCACCACGGAACGGCTGCCCTGTCTGCGGGTGTTTGCCTTCCGAGAGACGCGGGAGGTCAGAGGCAGCTGCAGATTGCAAGGCGACCTGGGGTTGTGTGTGGCAGAGCTGGAGCTCCTGCCAAGCTGGTTTAACCCCCCTACAGTTGTTGCTGGCCGTAAGAAACCAATGGATCAGTCTGAAGGGAGCCCTGTGGAGCTTTACTATGCCATACAACCAGGAGATGAGAAAGGGGAATGCACCAAGGAGGATGTAAGGAAAAGCAATGGGATCCGAGCAGGGCGCAATGACATTGATGAGTCGGGACCTCCCTTGCAGAGGATTGGAAGTGTCTTCCTTTACCAGACACGTGCTGGCCCTTCTTTAAGCGAAATGAGATTGGATAATAATATTGCCATCCAGTACGCACCAAAGACTGTCAAGCAAGGTGACATTTTGACTTTCCTTGTATCTGTTGCTAAAAATTCAACAGAAGATCAGTTCACGCTGAGGTAAGGTTGTTTCTTTGGCACCTTATGTTTTGTTTCTCTTCTTTTAGTATGGGAAGTCACTTTCTCAACTGAGGTAAGGTTGTTTCTTTGGTACCTTATGTTTTGTTTCTCTTTTAGTATGGGAAGTCACTTTCTCATGTATAAATCACCTAACAATCCTTCAATTGCTGCTCTACAGAAATTGTATTGCAGTTGGTTGACTCAACATTTTTCCTTTTGTTCAGTCTAATATTGTATGAATCGTCTGAGATGTGATCTCTTTGAGCGAGAAAGGCCTTTTCTTGAAGTTGTCCTTTGAATACTTTGAAATACTACAGCTGGGACCTATCTATGTGCTAATAGGAGATAACATTTAAAGTCTCCTGAGCTGAAGTTTGCAGTGCTCCTAATCTCTCATTGAACTCATGTTAAGAATAGTAAAGCTCAAATCCACAAAGGTATTTATAGGAAATGAGCAAGAATTAGGCATCTAAGTAGGATTTATATGCTTAAACGTCTCTCCCCAACTTGTTGTAAGCCTGGTTCTGCTTTATAGGATGTTTGAGTTTCCTAAGTATCATTGATATGCCAAAACCATTTCTGAAAATGAGAAATACCTGAGCGTGGTGGTGCTTGTTTTTTGAATGTAATGTCGAGTGCTGCATTGATGTACTTTGTTTTCCAAGCATTGTGGTATTACAGTGGGAAGCTCACTATAACCACCAATAGAATATAATATAAGAAAGAACAGCAAAGGCTATCAGGCTGTACTGTGGCAAACTGAGAGCAGGTGTGCAGTGCATGCAAGTGAGACCGTCCAGTTGTCTTCTCTTTTCAAGTTTGCCACTCCGTGTTCCAGCACTATAAACTAGGGTTGTGTGGCTGACACGTAGAAGACTGGTGTGTGTAGAGCTGATTTTGTTCTTTTGCCTATGACTTGTATCAGCTCTTTCGGAACTAGAGGTAAATGTTGTACTCTGGCTTCTGAGATTGACTGACTTGTCTTGGGGGTTTGTCCTAGAAATGGCCATTGGTGCCAAAGCTTACAAAGGCTGACAAGACATACCTCCAAAAGAGGAGGTGCATCATAAGAGGGAGCAGTGAACTCCCCACTCTTACAAATGTCATGGGTGCACCATAGTCAACAGCTGTGCTGAGCGCTAGAGATGATTGGTGTCTTCACCTAAGAAATTGTATCCTACTCTGACTTGAGACAAAATGCTCTCTCCTTTCTTTGGTGGGTATACGTCTTGAACTCCAAAAATCTCTGGCTAAAGTCACCTAGATGTGCTTCAGGGCTCAATTATTGAAATGGCATAAAGCTGTAGGTGCAACATTGTTGAACTTGGATGTAGATCTCATGTTGGAGTAAAGAGTAAGTCTGATTTGACTCCACTTTGATATAAGAAGTAAGGGCTCAAACTAGTAATTCTCTCTTTTTTTTTTTTTTTTTTCCTTCTCCTTCCTCCCCCGCCCCAACCTTTCTTTCTCCCTGCCCTGGGAGATTTGTACAGGATTTCTGGGGGAAGTGGTTTGTCATAAAATCAGGTAATTTTCTTCTGCGTGTGTGTGATATATAACCGGAATAGCCACAGCACTTATCTGCTGACTTGAGGACAGTTATTTCCCCTTCATCTGGTAGAAGACAAACATCAGTAGGGTATCTGCTGTCCTTGCCATATGAGGTTTTCATTTTCTGAGTCAATCTGCCTAAGATTTAAGTTATCTTAGTTATATATATTAGTTACACGTAAGTTATATTAGTCCCAAGTGGCTAATTTCAAGACAGATAATCCGAGTTCCTCGTGGTAAGCATTCAGGGGTGCCTTTCTATCTTTTTCTATACTTTTGACTTTAAGGGGATATTACTTCAGATGTGTATGGAAACTTCTACTACATATGAAAAGTGGTTTAAATATAAACATTAACATTCTTTTCTATCTAAGACAATTAAAGTAAAAAGCTTTTGTTGTTTTTACTCTGTAAATGTGGGGTCTTAGAAATCTGACTTCAAAGCATTTATAATTCAACGAGCCGTGATCAGTTAAAAGTAGAGCTAGTATTAACCATGATAATTATATTATATGTAGGATTTTCAAAAATCTTGTTTAAATTGGGATGAAGACTGAACACCTGAGCTTTTAAATGAATGCTTCTAAAATTAATTTTCTGGAACAAAAAGGAAATGATGTGTTTGAATTTTAGCTTTTTATTTTGAGATCTAAGGTATTGTAAAACAAAAAAGCTATAAATAGACAACAAATATCACTTCAAAATGAAAAATGTGGCATTTCTTCAAAAACATCAGTTTGTTGTTACCCTTTAAAAACACAAACTTCTGTAACAGCTTGCTATTACTTATGTCACTTTCATGAGTTTTGATTTCTCATGCCCTGCTTTTCTAACAGTCACTGGCTTTCAGACTATAATCTGCTGCAATATCAGAGTAGTTATAATATGTGTTCTGCTGTGCTTCTAAAGCACCATTGCCTGTCTGTCTTTGATCTGGCTTCAGCATGTCTAAGCTTTTGTTTGTTTTCTTGGTCAGAATTGTAGTATCTATGTTCTACATTCATTCTTCCATGACATGTACATAGCTAGTTCAGTTTTCAGTGGCTGCTAATTTATATATCTCTTCTGCTGTAAGGGAAAAGGCAACTACCAGCTAAGAGGAAAAATTGAGCTTGGTTAAATGCTTTGGCTTAAATTCTTTTTTACATTGGGATCTCCTATAAATCCCAGTGTTGGACACGATGCTAATGCGTCTTTCATGGCCTTTACTTTAGGAGTAAATGTCACTCTAAGTGATGAGATGTTGAAGTAGCCTCTGACTGAAATAAGTCGCTATTACAGGATTGGAAATCTTACATGTCAGTCTAGTATATCCATTATCTATAACCAAATGGTCTTTAAAGGTCCATTCTAACCAAAACCATTCTATGATTATATATATAGGTTCTCTTTTGACATGGTCAACTAAACAAAAGACTGCAGTTGTGATATGCTGCCTGTTCTGATTTCAGAACAGGCTCTCCAGCTGGCATTGAGTGAAAGCCATCAGAGACATCTTCTGTGACATAATCCAGTTTTAAGTCTCTAAAACTTTAAGTTCTCTTGGTTTGTAGAGGTACAGACATTGGGTCAGGGTACATTGAAAGAAACTTCATAGAATCATAAAATGGTTTAGGTTGGAAAGGACCTTAAAGATCATCTAGTTCCACTCCCCCTGCCCTGGGCAGGGACACCTTCCATTAGATCAGGTTGCTCCAAGCCCCATCCAACCTGGCCTTGAATACTTCCAGGGATGGGGCAGCCACAACTCCCCTGGGCAATTTGTTCTAGTGCCTCACCACCATCACTGTAAAGAGTTTCTTTAAAAAAATTCTTTAAAACCATTACCCCTTGTCCTATCACTACGTGCCCTTGTAAAAATTCCCTCTCCAGCCTTCTTGTAGGTGCCCTTCAGATCCTGGAAGGCTGCTGTAGGGTCTTCCTGGAGCCTTCTCTTCTCCAGGGTGAACAACCCCAACTGTCTCAGCCTGTCTTCATAGAAGAGGTGCTCCAGCACTCTGATCATCTTTGTGGCCCTTCTCTGGAATCTTTCCAACAGGTCCACATCCTGTTTATATTAAGGGCTTCAGAGCTGGACACAATATTCCATTTGTGGTCTTGCAAGAGCAGGTAGGTGGGCAGAATTCCCTATCTTGACCTGCTGGCCAAGATGCTTTTGATGCAGCCCAAGATACAGTTGGCTTTCTGGGCTGTGGGCGCGCATTGCTGACTCAAGTTGAGCCTCTCATCAACCAACACCCCCAATCCTTCTCCTCAGGGCTCCTCTCAATCCATTCTCTGCCCAGCCTGTACTTCCAAATGATCCCTTTTTCCTGTACTATGTATGGATTTTCACCAACTGATGGCCAGTTTGTGTATTTCTAAATGGAAAAAATGTGCCTGTTATGCAATATAAACTAGATGGGGAAATGGGGAAAATACAGGATTGTCCATTAAAACCTGTTATGTGGTCAGATTACTTCTAAGGGCTATAGAGAAAGCAACATGTTTCAAGATGCCTTGTTTCAGCAGAGTGATTTTTGTCAGGCCCCTTCAGAAGCGGAACTTAGCTCTAACAAACTTCCAGCTGTTTCCAACTTTGGGGTTTCAAGGTTTGGAAGGGAAACCCAAGGGTGTAGGG
>NW_009647418.1:24514-27901 GCF_000708025.1 Charadrius vociferus
TGAATTCTATGGCTATCTGTTGCATCTGGCTAATATGGCTGGCACTACCAGCTGTTGTCATATAATGAAGACCTCAGATTTTTTTCTTGCAGACACAGATTTGGTACCAAATAATCCATAAAATAACTTGCTTAAAGTCACCCTGTAAATGTGCCTCCTCCTCCTTTCCCCTTCTCTAACCTGGGAGTGGTGGGAATAGTGACGACTTTCATGCTGTGTCCTCTGATTTGCAATGGCAGTACTGCTTCTTGGGACAAAAAGAGGAGTGCTGGTGGCTGTTGTGTGCTGTGATGGATATTGTCTTTATGGTTTCTGCTCCTATATTGTAAATATCAATAGAGTCGATGTGTGCTGCATTTATCTGGTCTCTTCTCTCCGATAAAGGAAGGCTCCGCTACCCCCCTTATATGAGAAAATTATATTAATTTTTATTTTGAAACAGTCCCTTATTTTTAGAAGTTCTACCTTGAGTGGCAGCAAGACTTGGAACTGTATTCATAAAGTGAGGCCAAGGGCTGCTGGCAAAATGCTTTTACCATTGCTTTTGCTCCAGTGGACTGGAAATCATGGCTTGAACAGATGGAAAATATAGGATATACAGGTCAAAAAAAGAAGCAGCAGCCATGCAAAACAACCAAAAGGCAAAAATTACTCATCGCTACTGAATATTTTTTGTTTCAAAACAATTATGTTTAGAGTAAACTCTATCCCCTTTCTAACAGGAAATTGTCTCCAAGGGGAACCTTCTAGAAAGTGCTAAATACTAAAATATACAGGGAAAGGTACCGTTGGGATTTTTCCTCATGCTGCTCTTCTACTCTGAATCTTCCACTGCGCAGTAAACGTGAAACTGATGGACTGTTTTTAATTTTGTGAAAGAGGTGGACCATAAGGGCCAAGGTCTAGGTTTTGGTTTTTAATGAACTAAAGAAATTAAAAATATTTGTCTTGACTCTGTATGGGGGTGAGAGTCAGAGGAAAACAAAGAAGGTGATAAAACGTAAATGATGGATAACTATGGAATACTGCTGTGAGCACCAGGTAGTGAGATTGGGCTGGAGCACAGAGCCTTAAACTGACTGATTTTTTTCAGCTTAATTTACACACTTGCTTCCTCTGTGGTCTTGGCCAAGTCACTTAACCTCTCTGAAGCCATTTTATCACTGCTAATGTCAACAATTATTTGAAGATGACATACTGTAGATAAGCAACAAGCAATTATATCTTCCCAGTAAAGCACTATTAAATACCTTTATAAAATAAGTGATTGAATGTTCTCTGCCTTTATCCCATTATCTTCTGTCCTTTTGAATGTAAATTAATTAGTCACTGTATTCTTAATAACTGGCCACCTGGGAGGGTTGTGTGCAGAGCCACAAACTGGTACATCCTAGCCCACAGCAACTGCTGTAGAGCCCACAGCCATGCCTCTGCCATCAAAGGCAAACCTCAAAGTCCCTTCACCCTGACCAGCCCTGGACACACAGCCTGTGCAGTCCCAGCGACTGGCTTGTCAGCTTTTTGCACGCTGATGACCAGAGGAGACTGAAGAGACTCTGTCTTTCCCATCAAAACGTGTTGAAAGATCCCTGAAGTTTGTGGAAAATATTGTTTTACTGTTTTTCTTCAAATTTCAAGGTATGTATACAAGGAAACTGAAATGGAAAGGAAATCTTTATCTGAAGTTTTCTGCCAAGAATGGAAAACATAGAAGTATTATTTCATGTCAGTCCTTCAAAATGCTTTCAGTAATTAATGCTTCAAAGCTTCTAGTGTTATGCAATTACAATTCCTGTTTGCTGTAAGCCCAAATTACTGCAGGTTATTAACATTATGCTGTCACATACATTACAATTAAAATATGTAGGGATGCCATAGTTTTCCAAACTTATGAACATGGTTTTCTGAATCTACAGTGTAGATACAGTTCTTTTTTATTAGCATGTTTTTGCTGAGCCTAATAAATATAATCTTCCTTTTTGTTTTAAAGTCAACAGTATTTATAATTTCTGCTTGCAACCTTTTAAATTTGTTTTCCTGTTTCTGGAGATGAATCAACAAAGAAGTGAGAGATGGAATTGCCTTAAGGTACTTAATGTCAGGCATAAATACATTGAGTGAAAAAAGTTGTAGCTGCTTTTCTATTAAAAAAAAAAAAACCCAAAGCAACAACCAGCTATTCAATTTATAATTATACTTAGTGAATCCTGTGTGCTAAATTATATACAATTGTTACCTTTAAAGAAGTAAATGAAGGTCTGACTTCATTTGATATAATCATCATAAACTGATGATTATAGATCCTCTAGTTTCCCGAATCTGATTATTTTTTTTTTTCTCCCCTGAAAAAATGTAGAAAACCATTCTTTTCACTACTTCATTCTGAAATGGAATCCAGGATACCAGAGTTTACCAGGACATGGGGAAATATGCCTTTTTGTTGCATCCATCTCCTTTCACAGTGTGATATGGACTTTGTCAGAAACTGACAGTAGGGCTGAGTGCGCCAGTGTCAGACAGGGCAGGATGAAGGATTTTGGCCCTCGGGGAGGGATGCAAGATATAATGCTGTTCCTATCTGAGAAGTGCATTCTGTTTTTATTTTAAACTGGAATGTAGTTTGTTTTGCTATTGTTGCGTGTCCTTTTCTCTAATGCTTAGCGTATGAGGGGAGAGTTGTGTCCTTTGATTATCTGGTGGAGCCCAACTCCACTGTGGTTTGTTTTGGTGGTGTTTTGTGGGATTTTTTTTTTCTTTTTTTCTCCTAGTTCATCTGCTTTGCTAGAAGTACCTGCAGCAGAAGCATGGGAGTAATTAGATTTTTTACTGAGCATCCAATAGCTTCACCTCTCCCTCCAGTACAGCCTACAGCATGCATTGCCTTATTGTAATTCCTACGCTTGTGTCATCCAGCAATAGAGATTGATGGTGGAAACTTGCATTTAAGGGCTGAGCTTTCCAGAAAAGGTTGGTAAGAACTGGCTGTTGGTGACAGGAGTCTGGATGTGGCCGTGTAACAAGGCAGAGTTTTTTAGGCTTCATAAGCCTCCTACATTTATGGGATCTCTCCAGAGCTGCTCGCACGTTGGCTTAACACGTGATCAACACGGATGTGCCTTCCTGACAATTGTGTGATCTGCTGGGTGCTATCTGAGGGGAGAGAGCTCACCGACCACTACTGCAGCCCAAGGTCCTGCAGGATTAGGCTTGAAGGGAGCTTCCAGTGGGCTGATATAAGTGCCTGCAGAGTGAAAGTGCTCTTGCTGTTTTGCTCTCCTACGGCAAGTTGATTTATGTGTAAAATATACACTCTGCAAATGGTTCTTTTTTGCTCTCCTACCTACCTGGGGCTTTCACTCTTTTCTTTCCTGGGAAGGTGCTTTCTTT
>NW_009647418.1:27939-38473 GCF_000708025.1 Charadrius vociferus
GCAAGCATGGGAGACGAGGGTAAGAAGTGAGAACATGTATTGTGCAGTAGAGGATGTGTAGGAGTGCAAAGGGGTATAGGCATGATGTGCTTTGAAGAGAGGACTTCTTCACTGGCACTTTATTCCCAGAAATTGGAATGGCTTTGTATGAAGATCTAAATAGAGAAAATTAGTTAATTATGCTCTCTGCTTAGTTCTGCTTTTTCCTTTATATATGTGACCTAATGCATTCAAGAGACGCTGCCGGAGTGGAAAAATAAACTCCAAGAGAAGAAAGAAAACCTTGTGATTTGACAGAAGTGATTGGGAGATGAGCTTTGCTATTTCTAGCTCTGTCATAGGCTTTTCATTGTGACATGGAAGTCTAAGACCAATCTAAAATAGAATTTAATGCTCTAATATCACACTTAAATAGAATTTAGTTATTTGAATTCCAGTGAGCAGTCCACCAGCGCCCCATTCATTTTCCCCAGGCACACAGGATACAAAAGTGACCTAATAGCCTACAAGGTAGTGCATCCTTCTCGATTCTCTATGTACTGTCTTCCAAGCGGCATCTACTAAAATGTGAACCTTGAAGAAGTAGACATCCCTCTCTGATATTTCCTACTGACTTTATCTGTGTAGATCTGTATGTGTGATCTTCAAACTTAAATCCTTTAAAGTTAGGCACTGGAATTCATCAAACCAAAATTCTGGTTGCTTTTGCATCCAATGTGAAATCACTGGGTGTTTTATGGGAGTGCTGAGCTCTGAAATTAACTGTCGCAAACTGTGGCCGACAAGGTGATAGGGCCTGTGGTGAGCCTGCTGGTGCATGGTGGATTGAAAGAAAGGAGAACCTTTGGGCATCACAGCTACAGCCAAAGGAAATTTGGGATAAAAAAATATATCCAGCCACGGGTCTTGAAAAATGAAATCCTAATCTTTCCTTTCCTTATCTGCTAAGAAGAAATTAGTAATATCTATACTGGTAAGATGTGCTACTTCTCAGGTAAGTTCATTCATCTCGGAGATCTTTGATTAGGAGATATTAAAAAATAAAAAGGACAGTTATAATCCACTGACACCCCCCCCCCCCACCCCATCTGCTACCTCCCTCTTCCACACATACCTGTGTGCTTATTGGTTAGAATTCTGTTTTTATTTGAGAGAGAAATATATCCTATCAGCAATGAATTGGAAGTCCTGAATTATTTCACTTTTTTTAGGATCTTCCTTTTAGCGTATATATTTTCTCAATCAACATTAAAAATTGTGAAGGAGAATAAACTCTTAACTGGACGAGATTAGGATTGGCTTTCCAGTTAAAGAATCCTGTCTTTGTTTCTCATTCTTTCATGTTCATAGCATTGTGGCCTTAAATATTTTCTTTAGCTGTTGCTTCTAAGTTGAGTAGTTATTGGAAAATCTTTTCATTTGGAGGAAATCCAGTTTAGTTTCACTAGCAGCAAGAAATGTCTTGATTTCATACTGTTACGTTGGTCTACATATCCTAACCTATATATAGTTTGGGGTTTCACTGTCAAACTCTGTCATGAGGTTTCCGGAGAAAAGAAGTAAAAAGTACAAAATGCCATTATTCTGAGAAAAGGACTGAAGGTTGTACTAGAAACTTGTAAAACTCTGATATTGTGAGAAAGGTGAGATTTTGTATAAACCGTAACTATGATGTTTCTGCATTTGTAAACCAAACTTGGGGGTCAGAGATATTTAGATACCATTTTTATAAAATATTGAGAGGGTTTGTGGTCAGTCTATGGTATTTTTAATGTTTTCTTTCTGATGATACTTGTGGGAATATAGTGAGTAGTGTGAAATTGTGGTAGTGAATAATCAATGCTCCCTGATAATCAGGATTTTTTTTTCCTAAAAGGCCCCCAGAGTTTAGGTTACATGAACTTCTTATTTATCATTTTATCTAGCAATCGATCAATAGTAATCTAGCAAACGTGAAAAAGGCTGCATGAATACATGAGGGTAGCAGAGTCAAGATCATTAGCACTCAGTTTATACAGCAAGAAAACTTGAACAAGACTGACATTTTATCAAATTGCTTGTGTGCTCTTCTAGTGCTAAGCTAAATCAAATTTTATTCTTAGTGCTGAACTAAATCATATTTTAGTAGTAGAAACAATCAGGCAATAAGTGGTGATCAGGAAGGTTACCAGCCACATAATGAGATGGGCTTTTCTCTAGGCCTTAGATTATGTGGCTATTTCATGGTATCCCAACCCTGAATTTCTACCTTTTCTGCCAGATTGAAAAGAATCCTAATGTGCGTTTTTCACTTCCTTCTTCTATAGCTTTGCTTTGTTCTGTCACTTAAATATCCCCTGCCATGTTTTGGTTTAAACAACTCCCAAAATCTTCTCTTCTCCACAACATATATAATTGACTTTTTTTTCTCCTTCCTCTTAAGTGATCTTGTGGCCTGCTTTGGCCAATTTAAAACTAAGGAGAGAAGAGGAATTAAAAAAAAAAAAAAAAATTAAATCCCTTTTCTTCTTTTGAATTACAGCCTCTAAACTTCTGCTGTTCAGTAGCTCAATCTTCATGTAAAAATGAATTTAATATTTTTTCCTGGGTTCTTTGTCCTTGCAAAGAACAGGGTAGGGAATGTAAAATTTTCAATTGATGTTTATTTCTTCAGTTTTTAAAAAACACCCCAGATCGCCGAGTTGGTTACCTGACTGATGGTCACCAGACCATGATCTTGTCCACTGGTAATATAAAATGCGGCTGAGCTGGAATTACCCAGCCCCTTAGCAAGTGTTAGCTCCTCAGGTTGTGTTGTTTCCCTTGCCTTGTCACTTTCTTGGGGTTTGGAGCCGTTACTGTGCTCTTCACCAAGTGATGGTACCATAGGCAAAAGGAAGTTTCTTTTGGCAATATGACCGTAGCAGATTAGGAAGTTTATATCTGATTATAGCAACTTCTAGAATTCATCTTATGTTAGTGCCTGAATATGACTCTGATTTTTAGAAGGCATAAAAAAATTGCATTTAAGGTAACTTCAGGAGACTTGATCTTTTTTCCCCCTCTTCTTGCCTCTCTCCCTAGCCAAAATTTGGTGAAATGTCTTTGGCAAAATTTAAGGAACGACATTAGCTTCTGGTGCTAAGGAAATATGAAAAGTTAAAAGCTGCCTAATCCTTCAGAGTGGAAAAGAGGATAAAAGATGCAGCAGTCCGAGCCTTTTTTTACATTGACTAGAGGCAAAGGGACTGTTTAGGAAAGGCAACAATGCCTGACACTGTTTAACAGTACCTTGAGAATTTAAACAGCAAGCTTAAAGTGTCCTCAAGGTTTCCACGCCTTGTAGCTTGGTTTGCCCTTTTTGTAAAGGTGGCCTTTAACAAGGTGAATCGCTCTTGATCGTACCCTAGGCTGACGCTTCAGTCAGGTTGTATTCAGTGGCTTAAACTAAATAAGTGACATATTGAAGTAAGTGGGAGTTATGTATCGGTATCTAAGAAGATGACAGTCTTGTGTCTTTATTGTTTCATCGTAATAAACGTTATTTTCTAATATAAGTTTGTACAGTGATGGCCTTTCTAAAGTAGCGCTGAGGTGAAATCACACCTATGTACTGGCTGGTAAAAGACTCGACTCAGACTGATTAATTTTTTTTTTCCTGCTGTGTTCAGCATACTATACAAGTATGAATTAACTTTCATAGCCTGTTTATGAGGTAGTCAAGCGAATATAATTTTGCTCATCTTCTAGATGGGGAAACAGCTTTCTTGCATTTCGAAGTGAGTTGCTAATGGCACCAAAATTGTCAGTAGCAGTATGGAGACAAGTACTTAAGAACTATTGACTTTTAGGGCACTCTATTACCTCCTGTTTCATTGGCAGATTATATGAAGAAGCAAATAGTTCTTTCTGCTAAAATTATTCCAGTTAAGATCCTCTGCCCTGAGAATCAAAGTCACGTTGACTGACCAGGTGTCAAAAAAACCTGAGAGGCAGATCAAGCAAACCGTTACTCACATGAGCGGTCTTTACAGCTGACTGTTATTATTATGGTTTATTGCATTGCAGTAGTACCCAAGAGCTACAGTCATACTCCAAGGTCCACTGCCCTACTGTCAATACTTGCAGAACAGACTGACTCCTTCGCAAGGAGTTAAGCACAGTTGGTTGACCATCAATAAATGTGAAGCCCTGTGACCAGCACATTGTTGTTCTGCTAACAAGTACCAGTATAACGATGCTACTTGCAGTCTCTGCTGCTGCGTACAGGTGTATGAGTGGGCTGCACAGTCACTGTTCTATCCATGCAGTTATAGACTGGGTAGCTTTATTTTGCTTCTCCTACTGAAAGGGGTCTGTTTGGCTAGTGTTCCCCTCTTAATCACTTGATAACAAGGAAACATTACAGTAATGGGAGCTCTTTGACACTGAAGCTTTAATCTCCTAGGATGTATTTTTTGTCTCATTCAGAAAAACCAGGCAATGAAACTCAAGTTTCACATGTAGACTACAGTTAGTTTTCCCCACTGAACCTTAGTTTCAAGTGGGAAGAGTATAAAATGTGATTCAACACTTAGTATTCTGCATCCTTTATCGTAAGTTGTAGCTAACAATGGCAGTGGAGGTTTTTCTGCACTGTTGCATTGACTGCTCTAACCACTGTGCATTTGGACTGTTCTCCTGTCCCTTTCCTAGTCCTGTTCCAAAGGAATCTGTTTATTCATGCACAAATGCCTTTTGCATAGATGGCTTGCCTTGTAGGCTTTGAAGTAGTCTCTTGCAACAGGAAGAGGTTTCGGGTTGATAGCCCAAACATCAGTGGGCAGGCATAGGTGGATCTCCTTTAGGGAAAGTAAAGCCAGGTTAGTATAAATCGCTCGAGATGGTGCTTTTGCCTGTTTATTACCCTGAATATAGAATGAGTAGCACTCTTTCATGGGTTGATCCTTGGAGTTCAGCGTAAACTTCAGTCTCCTATGAACCCCATTTAATCCATCTGAGCGTACCAACTATTGCCAAGTATTTTCCTGACAGAGGAAACAGCAGGACTTGAGTGACTCAGTCCATCCTAGGAGTCCACCTTTAGTCTGGATGCAATAGCACATTATATTCTTAACACCAAAGTTCTGCTTTTATCCCAGGAGGACAGAAAGAGAACCTGTCTGACATGGTTCCCATCAACCGTCTTGACATAGCTAAGCCTGAAAGAAAGGACACAGTCAATCTGGCCTCCGTGTTTCTGAGATTCTGTATTTTTCAGTGGGCACGTTCTAACCACCTGAAAGGGATGTTCACATCACACAACTCTAAAACCTCCATGATAACAGAAAAAGTGGAAATTAGACCGATATGCATATTGAGAGCATATTTTGTGTTCCATAGCTGCGCTATTTGGGATTGCACTGCTGGATTGCTGATGCAGTACTTCAGAATTATTGTTGCTGCTGCATTATGGGGATGGGAGATTTAGTTAGGGAAAACTATTTTTTTTCAATATAACCCTCATTAACTTAGATGAAGAACATTAGCAGAAATCGGCTTAACTTGGTTATAGCCCGGATATATGGATTTGTTTGTTTGGGTGTTTTTTTTGTTTGGTGGTTGGTTTTTTGTTTGTGATTTTTTTTTTTGTGGTTTGGTGTTTTGTTTTGGTTTTTTGGGTGATGGGTTTTTTTTTTTTTTTTTTAGGAGTGGGGAGATTTGGGGTACTACAAGTTACATTTCTGGAATCAGTGTCTATTTTCTTCCCATAAGAACTTCTCAGTTCTCAATGGAGAAAACATTAGAGGCTCCTTTGCAGTAAGAAATGAAGCAATATGAAAGAAGGCTGTCAGGTCTGTGCTAGATAAATGGAAGACAGATGGTAAGTGTGATTGGCACTGACAAGGTGCGAGCCACCTTGTTTGCAGGTGCTGCTCCTGTCATCCATCACACTTTCACCTAATAGTGGGAGATGTCACTGTGATGTACTTAAATCCCCAACTGACTGATAAAGTGAAGCCAACAAGAACAAGGGTTTGGGTGAGGGCATCGTACTGGGAATAGCGTAACTTTAAGGTGTGTTAACACAGATAAAGAAGCATCAAACATTGTGTTTTGAGATAACACACAGAGTGTTCCGCTGTGCACATGGTCTCCCTAATGTTGTTTGATCTGTGCAAGGATTTCTCATTGTTTTATCAGGACCAGGGGATTATACATCTTGTACCATTGTCTCTTCTGAGCTTGGGGCCAGGGACAGCCCTCACAGTAGTCACTGCCTGTCTGCCTCCCATTTCCTTGAGAGTGAACCAGTTTCATGCTGCTCTTGTAGGACAGGGAAACATGCCCCTTGAGAAAGTTCAGAGGCTGTCACGATGCTGAGCTCGTGTATGCTTTGGCTGTCTGTTTCTAAAGCAAGTCTTGTGCAAAACCCCATGCAAACTTTCTTTCTAGCTCCGATGTGCCCCAGCCGCTGCACGACGTCACACAGTGGCAAAAAGTTACAGAAGACTTTTATCAGCCTTCCAGCTGTCTGTCAAGAATCCCTCTGCCAGGTCTGGTTGTTGTGATGAGAATGTCCATTCCAGCTTCTTGTACTTTACTAGTTATTACTGACAAGTTTAGGAGCTGTATGTTGGGTTTGATGTGCTCTTCATATATTCTTGTTGGTGTGCCCAATTATGTATATCTTCACATGAAACTATCTGGCTGTTGCTCTCCTTTTATCTTAATCTTGGTAGCCAAATATGTGAACATTCTTGTAAAACTCTGGGCCAATGAACTTCCTTTCTCTTCCTCTCATATTCTAGTAAAACATTAAATTCCATCCAGGTAAGGATTTTTTTCTATTTTCAAAAATGCTTTTTAAAATAAAGGTAAAATGCATTGAGGAATAAAAGACATTTGGGGGGGGGGAGTAACATCTTTGGTTTGAAATTATTGAAATAATTTGATTTTTCACAATGTTGTAGTCACATTTTTTAAGGGTAACAGTTAGAATGAACACGTACATATGAAATGCTTCGAGCAATCTCCAAGTGCATTTTTGATCACAGAGAAACGTAACATTAGTTTCCCATTTCTAATGGCAAATCTGAGCCCTTTTACATTTTTAAATGTATTACTCAAAGAAACAGATCTTGACACATCCTTGTAACACCTGTGTAAAGCCATGGTATGTTTTAATAAATTGTCTTGTTACTTTATCAAATTCCACTTATTCATGGATATCAACTTTCCAAACAAAAGATCTTTCATGTCTGCAAAAATCTTAAAATTCACCCATCTCTTCCTGCTCGTTGTTAAAATACAGTTCACAAGTGAATCCTCAGCTTCGCTCTACAGGGAATAGTGGTAAATATAAAGCAAAAGTGAAGTACAATTTGGAACTAGGATTATCTCCTTAACATACCCTCTAAAGCTCCTCCCCATTAGCCCTGCTGGATGCTGGCAGCTCACCTCTCCAAGGGCCCTGCATGCTGCCCAGAGATCCTCAGAAAACAAGCCCTTCTTTCAGTCAAATGGCTGTGGGGTTTTAACCTGGTACAGCAGCGCCATCCCAAAGCACTGTTTCCTCTGCTGGTCTTCATTTGACTTTGTAATACCTCAGGATCTGAGGAAGCTGGGGACAGTCTTTGTGCCGGCAGACCTCATGCAGAGATGTTTCATTTCAATCTGCCTGCTCTGCTCCCTGGGGGACTGCTGCTTTTTCCTTCTCTTCCTCCTCCTGTCTCCACAGCATCCATTGCTTTTCAGACCAGTTTTCTCTCTTTTCCTTGTTGCTGTGTTGCCAACCATAAGGCAAGCAGTGTCACTAAGATATCTTCCTATCCTACTATTCCTACCACCACCACTGCTGGGAAAGATACCTTCATCTGTTCTTGACGTTAACTACTTTCAAACCAATGATCTGTATATTTTCATATGAAATTTATACAATTATCTGTATATTTTAATGATCTATATATTTTCTCCCTGAACTTATTTATACAGTTTTATTCTTGTTACTATCTATTGTTCCTTTGTGCTTTCCAGCTTTGTTGAATGTTACGTCTGAGGCAATTGCCTTTCCCGTCCATCAAGTTGTTTTATTTGCCTTTATTCCAAGAATATGATTGGTTTCTAGGCATTCTATAAAAACTTAATGGGATATTATTTTCCCCGATGGAAAAAGTCAACAGTACAACAAAAATTTAATTTTTGGTTTAAGAAAAACCCAACGAACAACTAGCAGAAAATGTAATCCATTCCCCGCCCTCCCCTCCCTTCCCCACCATTTCCCGTCAGTGCGTTGGCAATTGAAAAATCTGACATCTTTAGCTGAAAGCTGCTAAATTCCAGACTTGTCAACAGCTTTTTTTTTTTTTTCTGCTTTTCCACATTCAGCAATGCCTTACTTAATAAAAAAAGCTAACTTTTTGTAGGAAAAACCCCTCTAACTTTCCTGCCTTTTGTTGTCAGGTGGTCCACTGTATCCTCTGAGGCTCTTATCTCATTCTCATCACTAGTGCAGCCAAAAAGCTGTTGTGTGCAGAAGAGCGGAAAAGAGCGGTGCTGACCTGAGCACTCCTTTCTCCTCGAGCGAGTTCATGCATCAGCAAGAGTTTGTCCTGCATCGAGCCCATACTGCCTTCATGGTTACAGTCCTAAGTAGTATTGCACTTCACAGCATCGTATCCCGAAGCCTATAGTGAACCCAGTCCAACTCATTAACTGCATCTCTTACAGTATACTTGCTTTGCACCTCTTTATCCTGTTTACATTTCAGTGGCCTTTCCCAACCTGTAGCTCTGCAATGTGTTTCCCACATCTTTTTTCTGGCTGCTATATCACAACCCACTTCCCATGGCATGGAAATCCTATGGAAATGTAGGAAAGTGGAGCTAATATTATGAGACCAATGTCCATGGTGGCTGATGTCTTTAACTCCATCACAAAGGATACCAATAGTAATAGCCTATGGTAGATATTCTGTTTCACAAAATAATTAATCAGAAGTGTATTATAGTAGATATAATCTGATCTAAGTATGTAACAGTTAATTTAAAATGATAAGACTAAACACTGGTTGTTGACACAGGAAGTATTGTCTTTAGGATACTAAAAACTGCACAACCTGAGACAAGTTATCTAGCACCATTGCCCTAATTGGTAATACTCCTGAACTCTTAGTACACTGCATACCCCACTGTAGATATCTTTTGGAGCTTTATTACTGAAACATAGGATTAGTGATACGTTTCTGGGTATATATTTAAAAGCATAGAGTACAGAGTTATTGTCAGTATAGAGATTATTTTCAGTATTTTGATAGAAGTTGACATATTTGGAGCCTGTGTCCAAATCTGAGTATTATTTTGTTTACATTAGTCATTTTTATTTTTTTTTTTGTTAAATGCAAAAACTTTTACATTCTCATGTTCTTCAAAAACAAAGGGGCAATTCTTCCCATGCTCTAATGAGGACAACGCAGTGTTGGTGATACGGACAGTGGGACTGAGTGCACCCTCAGCAAGTTTGCTGATGATACCAAGCTGTGTGGCGACGTAGACATGCTAGAGGGGATGGATGCCATCCAGAGGGAACTGGACAGGCTAGAGAGGTGGGACTATGTCAGCCTCATGAAGTTCAACAAGGCCAAGTACAAGGTCCTACATCTGGGTCGGGGCAATCCCAAGCACAAATACAGGCTGGGCAGAGAATGGAATGAAAGCAGCCCTGAGGAGAAGGACCTGGGGGTGCTGATTGACGACAAGCTCAACATGAGCCGGCAATGTGCAGTTGCAGCCCAGAGGGCCCACTGTATGTTGGGCTGCATCAGAAGAAGTGTGGCCAGCAGGTCAGGGGAGGGGATTCTGCCCCTCTGCTCTGCTCTGATGAGACCCCACCTGGAGTACTGCATCCAGCTCTTGGAGGCCCCAACACAGGAAAGATATAGACCTGTTGGAGCTGGTCCAGAGCATGGCCATGAAGATGGTCAGGGGGCTGGAGCATCTCTCCTATGAGGAGAGAGTTGAGGTTGTTCAGCCTAGAGAAGAGAAGGCTCCGGGGAGACCTTATTGTGGCCTTCCAGTACCTAAAGGGGGCCTACAGGAGAGCTGGGGAAGGACTTTTTACAAGGGCATGTAGTTAATAGGATGAGGGGGAATGGCTTCAAACTGGAAGAGGGGAGATTTAGATTAGATATTAGGAAGAAACTTTTCACTCTGAGGGCGGTGAACCCTTGGCCAAGGTTGCCCCAAGAAGCTGTGGCTGCCCCATCCCTGGAGGTGTTCAAGGCCAGGTTGGACGGGGCTTGGAGCAACCTGGGCTGGTGGGAGGTGTCCCTGCCCAGGGCAGGGGGGTTGGAACTCAATGATCTTCAAGGTCCCTTCCAACCCAAACCATTCTACGATTTGGTGCCATACAAGCAGTACTGGGCAGAAATCCTCAGCCTGTGCAAATTGCAGTGTTCTATTGCGGTGAAGTCAGAGGATCAGTCTCGCACAATATTATGTAGCTACTTCAGTGGTTCTCTGTGCCTTACCTATGTGATTGTGCATTTATCTGATGTAAGCAGAAAAGCTGTCTGTGC
>NW_009647418.1:38505-66247 GCF_000708025.1 Charadrius vociferus
CGGTCATCTTGTTCCTTTCTCAACTGTGTCCTATGAACTTTGGTGCAACATGCTTTGTAAAGGCTTATCAACAAGTGGATATCTCCTTACCAAGCTTTGGATCTAATACGTAAAAGCTCTGAAGTGTTTGGGTTTAAGTATTGTCTTCTTTTTGAGAAATTGTCTATTTTAAGTATTCATTACTCAAGCTAACAGATACTGAAAATGGCTTTAAATCATCTGGTCAGTTTTTCCTTGCTTGCTTGCTTTGTTTATTATTTTATTTGAGGGATGGGATTGCTTGCCTCTAGTTCTTGAACTTTTAGAATTCATGTATGAAGGCTTTTTTTCCTCTGAAACTAGAAATTATAATTGACTTTGATTTGAGTTATCAATGTAAAATTAAAAAAAAATAATGCTATGTTAAAATACCCTTTCTAAAATGTGCCTGTGATCTAGCTTTTGCGGAGACAGTAATTGCTTTGCCAGTCTGTAGGTTGGAGCAATCTGTAAAACCCGAAAGAAAAATGTCAGTCGCCACCAGCTGAATCAATTGTTTGTGGACAAATTCAAACCCAGAAGGGAAAGTCAATTTTCAACATTACCACTGTAATTCAAAGAAATGTTTAAATAGGCCTTGTGCTGCTTAAATGGAAGGGGGAGGGAGGTGAACTATAGGTATGTGCATTGCTAAGAGAGAAAAGAGCTACAGTGAAGAGAATAAACATCAAAGCTGCTGGAAGGAACAATATAAACTTGAAACAGAGTTTCAGCAAAAGCAGCTATTGTATTTACCTCTTTCATGTATCCTGGTTCCTTTTGACTAAAACGCCTTCTTGTGATAATACTGCCTCTCCTCCAGCATCATTTCAATCTTTAACACAGATGCTGGAGAAGCAGAAAGCAGCCTTTTTTTTTTCTGAGCGTTCAAGCATTCGGACAAGTGCCAGATTCCACCCTACAAGGGCAATGTTCTGAGGGCCAAGGTGAGCTGGAGGGGAGGGAGAAGGAAGGAACAAAGGATGCTCAGCCTCCAGGCCAAACAGAGTCAGTGGATGCCCTACAGGGGATGGTTTTTCCAGTGCCAGTCTGGAAAGACTGTAACCGGTGTGATTTCTAGCATTTTACAGAAATAGATTCATTTCAAAGAAGTGCAGTTCACAGGAGTTGTAGAAGACTTGCAGTACTACAATGTTTGGGGAACACAGCAGTAACTTGCTATGCCTCAGAGTCACTGGTGGAATTCAAAACTGGGTGGCAAAGCTGCTTCCGACATAGTGTAGTGGTGGCCTGAAATCAACAGAAAGCAGGTAGTTTCAGAGGAATAATTTTGTTTGGGACAGCATATCATAGCACATGCCAACATGAATGGACTGGTTTTGTTGCACGCTTATAAACTTATGGAAGCAAACTGAGATGACCTGAGCAGCAAATATCTATACGCGCTCACTCATCAGGTTGTGTGATTTGGAAATAGCACAGGGATGAGTCAGGGTGCACAAAATCTCAGAGTGCAAGGATTTCAGTTACCCCATGCTTTTGAATATTGGCATCATTATTTCTCCCCCCCCCCCCCTTTTTTTTTTTAAACAGAAGAGACTATACAGATATAGGACTGATACAGAACTGGAACTGGATGTATGAACAACTTTCAGTTTTACTGAAGCATTCAATATTTTACTTCTTGCTGCCTATAGGGAATGGTCAGAGAGTTTTGTACTCCCTGTGCTCTAAACAGATGACACAGTTGAGGTAGCTTGTGCTGCTAGAAATATGTCCAGGAAATCAGTGTACTGAACACATCTCGCACTGGTGATCTGCAGCCTCTTAGGCTTTTGGAGACCCTCAAGAGTTCTCATGCAGAGTGTGTTGAATGGAGAGCAGGGCTTTCTAGCGGCTTGTGACCATGCAGGTGTTCAACCTTTGCTGAAACATGATAAAGAAACCAAACCCTAGGACTTCACGCATCTGTCATGGCTGGGAGCTTACTTTAGGACATGCAGGATCCTGTATATGTTGGCAAGTATCATGAATCTAGTGTAAGTTTTTCAATGTATATTAATAATGAAGGAATAATGGGAATTTCCTTCCTTGTACTATTCTAGCTTCTTGACACTTTTGATAGAGGGAATATATTAGCTTTCAGTTAAAAATTCTGTAAGCCAGATATCTGGGAAGAAATGCTTTGTGCATGGCTTTGAAATCTTGTAATAATTAGGTGGGTAAAACAATTTAGAATACCTGAAAAATCTTGTTATTTAGCTGAACAGGTTTAGACACTCTTAATCATCTAGAGTTGGTGATACTTTTCAGCTGTGAGGGAAGATGGGAAGAGCTTGGCTGTTCAGTTTTTTTGGAAAATGGACATCAAATGCCAGTTCAAGAATGTTTTAAAATAGCAAGCTGTTCACCACAGGCTTACAAATGGACCTAACTGAATAAATAAGTTGGCTGCAGGGAAAGAATTGAAAGAGGAAAAGGAGGAGGGAAGAAAGAAGGGCATTCCCCAAGATAAATTAACATCTGTGAAATAAGACACTTCTAAATGTATGCTAATGGCCTAAATGTTTCCATATTCAATTAAGTAATAAGTCCCGAGTTGGCAATATCATCCCAAAACATTCATTTACTAAGCGAAGGCTCCACTGGGATAGCAGAGGCACCATAATGAACTGACGTGGGCAGTAAGACATGATAATGCCTACTTCAGAGGGAATTACCACTTTCATAATGCAATTTACAACAAGAATTTAGTTGTTAGAAGGGTTTTTTTCCTCTTCATTATGACAGTGTAATTATGACTCTAGTGGCTCAGAATAATTTCAAGAGGAGTGAGTTACCAAAGCTTTTGTACTGAGTATTCTCAGGCACTTTGAATATGGGACTAAGTGCTGCTGCTTTGATAAATAATAATCAAATGGAAGGTTCACATAGGACAGCAGCCTACTTGCAGCTCATCTCATCCTCCTTCGCTGAGTTCCACTTGTAATGTACTTAATGTGTTCTTTTTTTACTATGTATTGTTACTTACCCATTTGAATTAAAAAAAAACAAAACTCAAAAAGCACAATACCTGCTGTAAATCAGTGTAGTTCAACAATAACTGTAACAACAAGCTCTGATACAGTATTTTCATTGTCACCATCCTCATTTACAGATGGTGAATTGGAAGTACAGGAAGGCTGAACTGAGCTTTGTGGTCTCTGAGCCAGGCTGGCTGAGAGCTGGGAACAAAACAAAGGCTTTTTCGAGACTTCACATGGTGCCCATTGCTATAGAGTCAACAAAACTATGCTAGTTTATTCCAGTTGTGGCACTGGCCTGTTATGCAAGTGCAACAAAGAGTACCAGGCTTACGGGTATCTCCAAAAGAAACCCTGGTGGCGTGTGTCAGGAGGTGTTACAATAGAACCGGGTGACTTTGGTATAAATCCTGAGAATGTAAAAAGAACATCATTACCAGGGCCTGCAATTAATAGCACTGGCACGTGATATTTGTCCATATCCCACTTTGTAGAGTGGGCGGCCTTGCAGATGTTTCAGCTCTGTAACCTGAAAATCTGTCGTGAGTGTGTAGAATTGTATAGGTAGCCGGTGCTTGCTCGTTATTACGAGTGTAGGAGTACTGGCCATTTTAAATAGACTGAATTTTCTACAGCCGTTTATCCATAACAGGTGCCTCGAATCCCTCTAGAATTTGTTTCAAAACTGCATCTAAATACAATGAAAGATGTTTCCAGTGGCTGCTCAAAGCTGTAAGCAATTAAGTCATTGTCTAGTAGACAGTCTTTCACTTCAGCCTTTAAACTTAAATGAGTGCATTTGAACATGGAAGTAATCCTTCTTGGCCCCCCTCGGGTTGCATTCAGGTTATTTTTTCTGTGTTTTCAGACCAGCCAGGTGCTATTATGTACTCGGTGTTAGCATTCTTTGTTTGGAATAACTGCTCCGGAATAGACTCAATGTTAGTTTGTTTGGTTTTTTTTTTTTTTCCCCCTACAGTTGTCCTAGGAAAAGATTGCAAGACATGGCACTTGGCATATATTGCAATTGACTTGTCAGACAGAACCTTATTGGGTGCAATACGCTTTTTTTTTATGTTTCTCTTTCTGAGAGGCACTGTGAGATCGACTGTACATTTGTTTCTTAAGGCAGTATTTGCAAAATCTTTTACAATTATGGCAAACTTCTTATCCTTATGTTGTAGTAGATCTGGCTTTTTCTAGAAGCTGAACAGGATTTGTTGGAGCCTGGAAAGACAGCTCAGCTAAAACAAAAGCTCTCTGCTCTGGTGAGGCATTTTGTTCAAGCTTGAAATAAACAGCTTAGATGTAATGCGTGCCTTTTTGTGCATCATTGACACTGTCACAGTCTGTGGGTGATTGACATCTCCATGAAGAAGAGGAGAATTTGGTAATTCATTTATATCACAAGCTTGTTACTGATGGGGTATTTGTTTTCATAGGTGACTGCAATACCATATGAAAGTCAGGTACCAGGAGCTTTGAAACGGTGTCAGAGATGCCTCCTGATGGATCTGGATGTCACTTGAAAAAAAAAAACAACCCACAATAGTCTGTGTATGGAGCACATAATTCATTCGTAGAGGTGCTGACAAGAAACTTGTAGGCCCTTGGTAGTCAAACTAGAAGATGGTCTTTGCAGGGCCTTAATGAATACAATGAGTTAGGAAGCTTTGGAAAAACTAAAAATGAATAGTATGTGATTATCAGATGCCTTGTATTGCTTAAAACTAAATAAATGCTAAGCCAAAAAAATTAATAGGTAAAAAGGACTTTCGCAATATAAGACTCATTTAATCTTTAGATTTCATAGTCTTTTACAAAAATCTCTGACTCCATTTTGCAGTCAGGTGAGCTGGAGCAAGAAAGAAAAGTGAGGCTAAATTGCCTGGTGTCAAGTCAACAGGAGAGTTGATTATTTGCCTTTTATGCGGTACTAGGATGCCTTCCAGCCTCCCTGTTTGGTATATTAAACACACTAGTAGGTTTTGAAGATAGGTCAGAAAATACATGGGGGATAGCTAGGAATTTTTTCTCCTTTTGTGATCTAACACATTCTTTGGCTGTGTTTGCCCGCTAAGGGAACCAATAGATTTAATATCCAATTTCTCTCATCTGCCATCAGAATGCAAATGTGATGCCAGATGAATATACTTTCAAGAATACTTAACCTAATGGGCATGTGAAGCCTAGTAATTATCAGTTGTTTGTCTGCTCTCTTATATAATTGTTTTCAGTAATAGGTACGTACCACACACTGAGACATCTTAGTGTGGGTCAGTGACAGAGTTCTGTGTAGCTTTTCTTGCTCTTACAGCGCAACCAAAGAAATGCAACGTATTCGGCCATTTTCAGTACCCTGTGAGAATACCAATCAGAAGATGCTGCTTTGAATATATAACTATGTTAATAACAAAAATTCAGCATTTGATCCACCTGTGGTCCAACCCATGTAGCAGCAACGACAGGCTTTTAATACTGTACCTGTTGCACAGGCAAAATTGTTGAAAGAGCAGATAGTGCTTTCTGGGTGGTACAGAAAGGATGCAGCCATCTGTTTCTGACCCGCACAAGCCCCCGAGCTGGTACACAAAAGAAATGACATGTAAAACAAGAAAAATAATTCAGAAGAGTTCAACTTTGCTAACAATCATAAAAGACAAAAAAAATTGAGAGGACAACAACAAACAGACAAACTAGAAGTGAACTGTCTGGTTCCCTAAATGCAGTACGTAAGAGGGCTGATATTAAAGCCATTTGGAACGATTGACTGTAGTGGCTTGAGGTGGAGCTGGGAATAAATACAACAGTGTATGCTGTATTTCATAGAATATGTCTTTTAAGAGTGCTGCTATAGTGCCACCATTTTTTGGACATTTTGTTTTTCCTCCATGGGCTGAAACATTTCAGCAGAGCTCAGATGGGAACCCATAAGCTGCTGTTATCAACTGCATGTTTTCTTCCAAAGTGAATTTGAATAGTAAACTGCTTTCTCCTAGTGTTGTGGTCCCGAGGACAAGGATAGAGTTACGACGTGCAGAAAGCGGGGCTCAGGGATGCTCTCCAAGTGAAGACTTCTTCCAAAAGCAGCCCTGTGCCTGGGAGGTGCATTTGTCTCAGTGTAGGTTTGGGTCTAGGCATGAGCGGGTCTTACACTGGGCAGAGCTGGGTCCGTTCCCACCCAGAACTTCAGAAACCTCAGTCTCTCTTTTTGTCCTTGTGCTAATCATGGGCAGTGCATGTGTTAGCATTGAGCCTGGCCCCACAGCAAGCTGGTGCAAGAACGATGGAGCTCCTGCATAGCAGCGGGGGGGTGGGGGATCCCCACCAACTGCAAAGCACTGGGGCTTCTGCTGGCAAGAGAACCTCACGGATTTGGCTGAAACCCGAGTACCAGCTTTCAATGTCTGTGACCGCTGAAAGGCCAGTGTTGATCACAGTGCTGTCAAAATGAGTTCTGTATTTGAGAGATGCCGTGCTGCTACAGCACTGACATTTCACGTATTTGCAGCACTGGGCTTTAGCTTCTCTTCCAGTTGGACAAGGTGTGGTTTGGCATATTCCCCAAGCAATCCCCATGCTGCAGTGTTTTATTTTGCCACCCGTCCTTGCCTGGTCATATAATCTAATGTAATTCGGGCTTTGCATGATATTCCAAAGCAATGTAATGGATAATTTTCTTCAGAGTATTGGTAAATTCCTCTTGAGATCTCTTTGCATCTTTAGGTGCCTAAGGTCTTAATGACAAGCCAGTTGGTGCTAAAACACCAATGCTACTACTTCCAAGTCAGGCTTCCTCACTTTGAGGCTACGTCCATGAGGGGTTTAAGAAAAGCAAGCTTGTGATGTGCTTTTGCAGACATTTCTGGGGACAGCAGTGTTCTACCTGGGGCTGAGTGACATTCTAAGAGGTGTGAAATTCCTTTCTAGCTTTGAAAATACAAAAGAATAGTCACAGACATCACTTCAATTTGTACCCTGGAAATGAATTAAAGTCCCATGGAGCGTTATAAGGGAGAGGCAGGTATGTCAGCAGTGAACGCCTTTGGCAGGCACTTACTGATGGTTGTGTGCTGACTGCTGCAGGGGAGGGTGAGGAGGTGTTTGGGGCTTCATGTCACTGTTTCTTTGCTATGCAGGGGATTCATTTTTACCAGTCTCTTTTTGCTTTTAAAAAGTTACCTTCACAAATTGCTCTCAGCTCATATACTCCAATAGCATAATTTTTATGTCTCCTCATAAAGTCTTGTGTGAATATTTCTACTTCTGTAGCATTATTTGATTTTTCTCTGCTCTTTGGAAATGAGCTGCATTACAAGTCCAAACAAAGTAATCCTGAACAGAGCGATCGTCCAGGTCTCAGAAATACTTGAGGACAGAGATTCAGGTAGAAATCCCAAATACCTTTACTTAATGTCATAGTTATCAGGAGGTTCACAGTTGCCTAGAGTTTAAAAATATTAAAGTTACTTTGGCACTTGACCTGCAGCTTTTGCATATGCTCTGAATTGTAACCATTTTGATTTGGGGTGGAGGGAAACCCAGTAAGTGATCCAGCTTAATTTTTTGGGAAGAAACTTCAGGAACCAATATGAAATGGCAGGAAGAATTATAAACCATGAATGTTTTGAGTTCTGTGGTCACAGTATTTCTGATCATTACTAAGACACCTGAATTGTTGAACTGAGCACTCACGGATTATTTCTTGCCTGATACGGGATTTACAGTCTAAGAAAGTCTTTGGGTAGATGATGCACTCGGAACAGAAGAAATAATGCTTTGAGGTTGATTTCCGCACAAAGTTCAACAGACACAAGCCATGTATTCAGAGCCACTGGCAGTGGTACTGTTACCACTCACTGCCAGAAAATACCATAGTTGCTGGAGTAGTTGCCCAGAAAAAAGGAGTGCATGAACCAGGAGGTTATGCGTGCACCTCTCCTGTGCAGTTGGATCACTGTATATAAAGGATGGCCAGCATGAACTGTATCTAATCTCAATATCAGGTGTGCCTCACTGAGTGTTTGGGATCCTGGCTGGAGCATGCTGTGGTTTCCTTCCCAATCCCATACCTGGTTTTCCTTCTTTGCAGAAGTGGTCACGGCAGTGAGCTAATATGTAGCTAGGTCTTGTCCCAGAAGAAATTCAAGTGCAGCTGGAGCACCCAGAAGCAGGAGCTTGAAAGTGCTCCTTGGTCTCTTGGTGTTGACATAGCTGGTGATGCCTGTCTGAGTGCTGAAGAGCAATCTGGGTCAGAAAAAGGAGTTCAGATTGCCTTCAGTGTTTCCTTTAGTCTGGCTTAGCCATCTCTATGCAGAGCCCGAGGTGCTGGGAAAGCCATTCCGGAGGGAGGAACTCTACCCTTTTACCAGGAGCTAGGATGTCTAATTGAGTCCATAAATGTAACTCCACCATTGCTCTCTTGGAAGTTAGGTGCAGTAATGCTCGTGGATTTTTCAACTGAGCAACCTAAAGTTGAAAATGAGCTGCAACGTGTATTTAAGAAGCCATATTTTCTAAGTGATTAGATCTCACTAAATCTGTGTGGCAGCATATGATCAGTAACAAGCCCATTTCCTATTAGAATACTCTCTTATTTATGACTGACCGACATACCCTCATCTGTCATCACTTTGCTCTTACAATCTGTTTTCTAAATAAAATCATAACTTAACCATATGCTTGACAGAATTATGTAGCAGCTTTAGTGTGTTTATTTTTCACTCTGCTGTATACATCAGTCCACACTCAGTTTGAAAGTCTGTTCTTTATTACTGTTGTAAACTCAGCTAGTCCGTTCGTATCCTGTGGGTATTAAGAGAACAGCCGTTTAGATTCAGATTTGTCCAGTGACTGAGTATAGGAGGCAGCGTTCAAAATCCTTAAGAGATGCATTACCTTTCCTTCACAATGATTATAGTTTAAGGGTTTGAGGTTTACAGAAAATTGTTTCATATACCTTATAGTGTACTGTCTCTTTTTTCCTCTTATTGGCAATCAATATTTTATAGGATGAACGAGAAGCAAGTTGTTCACATGCTGCATTTCTCTTTGGCTTAGCCAGCATAAAACCAGAGGCTGGGTACAGTGCTTCTGTGATACACTGATTTAATCTTCGAAGAATATGTTATCAGCTGATTGGGGGAATTAAAACCTGGCCAGCTGCCATACAAAACTCAGCACGCAACCACTAAATCTTTGTGGTTCACAGGGAAAGGTTGGCTTGAAGTCAAAAAATAGATATAAACAGTGAGAGAAGATACTTAATACATACATTCCAATCCCAATAAAATGGACTTCATTTCAGATATGTCATGATTGCTATGTATTTCTTTGAAGCTGACAACTGAAGTTATTAAGCCAAAAGAACTAGTTGTCTCAAATCTAAATACAGTCTCATGAAGAGGAAAATGATACTGCGCCAAGGTAGAAAATGAGACCTTACTCTGCTCCAGTCACTTACGCGTGCTTTGCAAATGGAAGTTGTTAGGGTAGACGGCAGCCGGACTCAGAAAGGGATATGATGTGGGCTTGGCACCTGAATGCGTTTTGTCTAGATTACAGTTGTCCTGGTTTTTCTTTTTTAATTCATGGGTAATGCTTTCAGAGTGCTTCCCAGCACCTAAGTGACTTTTTAGCCTAGATCTGTTGATTGCTAATGGTGCTGTGTTCCCGTGGTGTTCACAAGCTCCTGAAATTGTGTTATGGAAGAGGTACATCTCAGGGTGGAGGTTGGATAGTTGGGAGTGGTAATTTGTATAGATGCTTTCTGGTTTTGAAGGTTATCAACAGAGGACTGCATCGCTATAAGCCTGATTATTCTGGTTGTCACAGAGCCGGCAATTGCAGGACCCCATTCAGCTGAAGAACTGTGTACACGTGGTTTACTTTTCAATATATCAATATATCTTTTTGAAATGGGAAATATTTTTAAAGATTTCAGAAATTGTTTAGAAAAATGTATGAAAGGTGTAGTCTACTATTTAACAACTTGGAAAATGTTATCAACAGTGGCACTCATTCGTAATTGTAGTCTGGGGGGTACTGCAGTATAAACCTCGGTAACAAATCAGACTAAGTGGGGCTCAAGCTAATCAAATACACTGCAGAAACTACATATCAGATATCCTTGGAATCCCAAAAAACTTCTACTATTGTGGCAGAATTAAAATTATGCTTACATAGGTGTTATTTATATTCTGATGGTAATAAATAGTCTGTTCCAAGCAGAACTCAAAACTAGAGTTGTTCTATTTAGTGACAGGGAATTTAAAGATAGGTTTATAATGGGAAAGATTAATTTAGTGAAGTGACAATAATTTTAGAATAATAATATGCTTATTCATAATACATGTAGTGCCATCTCTTCTACATTCCTTTGTGTATCCTAAGTGCCCCCTTCTTTTTATCTTACATATATTATGTACTACCTTGCATTGTCAAAAACTGTACTTATCTTTAATAAGCAGTAATTAGTAACTACATGGCAAAGTCCTATCTTTAATGGCCTGATGACAATGCGAGAAGATTGGGCAATAGCATTAGAAGAGGTCCTTTTCTCTGGAGTGCAAACTGGAGACAGCCTGTGAACATTTTTATTGAATAGAAAACATCCTGTAGCTGTGAAGATACAGAACTGCCAGAAATGTTTTCCTGAAAAGGGGACTGCAGAAATGACAAGAATAGATTCGTGTCTTTAGTAGGTGAGCTGAGGGTGGAAAAAGTAGTTAGGCAAAAGCAAATCAAAGTGCAAAATTTTTATTTAGATGAGTGAATTTTGGGAAGCTTTAGTACCTTAGGAAAGTTAATAGACTTGGTACCTCTCAGGGTTTAAAAAATGAATGGTGCCTCCTGTTTCCAGGGGAAATTTATAGGATCAATTATACACATCTGTTTTTGAGAAGATTTATTAAACTTGTTCAGAAGTTTTATAGATGTCTCAAAACTACTGGTGAAAATGAAGTACATTCTGGAAGCAACGTGGCTTATTTTGAGATGTATTATGGATGCTGCAAGTGTTCCCAACCTTGAATAAATCATTTCACATATTTTTAACTACCTGTCTAGGAATCTTGAAATGAGAAACAGGCATAATAAATAATTTATTGTGCAGAACAGGAGCAAATATGTATATTACACCCTTTGATTTCCAAACACGTCTTGCTGAGCAAAGCCCTGTGATTTAATACAGCTTTGCAATATATTGCTGTTTCACCAGTGTCTTAAAATAAGCTTATAGGCAATGAACCTGAGCTATCCTCGGTGGCTAATGAAATCAATGGGTAGCTTTCGAGCAACAGCGATGCCGGCTTTACAATTCAGTGCTCTCGAGTAAATGCCTTTTTCTGTTCTTCTGGTCCTAGACCTTATTTTGGAGGGGCTGCTTTCTTATCGAAAGGTAGCAGAGTTTTGAAGCAGCTCCAGTTTGTGTCAGTGGCAACAGCGAAAATTTCTGAAGGGGTTTCTAAGGTAGCCAGAAAGAAATTAACAGACTGAGAGGTTCCTTGATTGTAAGTAAATATATTTTTATCGGGTGAATGCTGAAAGGAAAAGACCAGAAAAGAGAGACAAGAAATTGTGAACGTGGAGTGGAGAATAGTATGGAGAGCTCCTGAGGGGTAAAGGTGAGAATGGGGCTTGTGAACTTCTGAGAAGGCAAGAACACACAAAAATAGTAGTTTTCTATGTTGAGGGAAACGGGATTTGGATACTCCCTGAAAAACTACAAGGAGTGCGTTACGGAATTTGAGGGTTGGTATAAAACTGAATAAATTTTGTGGGTACAGGGGTTTCATCTAATCTATGTTCTTCTGTGATCTTACCCATGAGAAGCTGAATTAGAGACACACGTTTGCAAATGTGAACAGTCATCCTGGGCGTCTCATTCTGGAGTATATTTTTTGAAAGATAATCAAGACTGGATTTTGAGAAGAACAGTGAGCTTGTAGCATCTTTTGAAGCAAATACCGTTTCTGGAATTTGAACACCAGAACACTATAGTCCCAACTTGACCGACCTCACCTTGTTTCTGTCCAAGTGTGTGACAGGAGAAAAGAACTGCTAGTAACTAGTCACTATTTCTGGTGCATGACCTCACCCAAACCCTCTTTGGCACTTGCTTTGCACAGGATGGTACAGATAACGTATATATATTTTTCTGTAAATATTTATTTCAAAGGAGCAGTACAGAAGTGTTCTTTTTCTTAGAGCCTTGCTGGCACGCTGCTTTATGTCACTGTAATAGTCACTTCCTTGGCATACCATGGGCTACGGTGAAGTGATGCCGCTTTCTCTATTTCTCTCCCAAAAGTGGGTCATGATAGTATTCTTACAGGAACGTGGCACACTGAGGATATAGCAGAGCTCATTTTCTTTCCTCCTTCTGTTCCAGTTGAGCGGAAATTCTTTGCTCTGATGCCATTAAAAAAAACAGCGTCATGACTGCAGGGTAAAGTGGTTCCAGGAGCAAAGCCAGTGTGTGGGAGTCAATAGGAAGGCCACCTAGCTCTTAAATACCCACCTAAGGCTGATGAGTTTTCCTTCTATTGCTATTGGCTTGATGAAACTTCATTTTTGACCTTTGGAAGTATAATATCCTGATGGGACTTACAGCTTCTTTGCTTTCAAAGTGACTTCACAGAACATGAAACTAGTAAGAGGAACATTTCCAATATCTTGCTTGAATTAATTCTGAACTGACTTATACCCAATTTCATTCAAATCAGACAGTGCAGATGAGAGCTGGCAATTTGCATAGACATAGCAATTTGGAGAGGAGGTGCAGAAGAGCTTTTTAAAATCCACACGGAGTGTGTGTCCTCACTTTCTGAGTATGGGTAAAATCCAGGAAACTCTGTATTCTTAGTTCTTTTTTGTCTGTCTCTCTTGTTTGCTCAAGTCCAATTCTTCAGAACTATAAATAGCCTATTATATCATGGGGTAAATAGCTATGCTTCTCGGCAGTGTTGGGAAATTAATGAATATTTGAAAATGTGAATCTACCATATTGCTGTATTATCATCAGTTTGAGTATGTACTGCAAATAACGTTTTGAAGATCAGGTTTCTTTTAAACTTTGAAAGAGATGAATGTGAATTATTGAAATAATGGCCTAAAATCTTATTTTAAATTGGATTCTGTTTCTTTAAATGATATTTTAATATGAATTTCTGTTTTGTCTAATGTTGCATTTAGCCATCTTCGTTTTTCACAAGGTAATAGTCTTTTCCCGCATCACCAATATCGGTAGCATTTAGCTTCTCTTTTAATTAATCCGTTATCCTGAGTAGAGCACATCTCAAGGCAGTGTTATGGCACTGATCAGTCAATGCATAACCAAATATGATAATGCCTCTGATACATAGTATCATACTGAGTGACCCAGTTTCCAAATTTCAGGCTAACTCTGCTCTGCTTCAAGGACAAACTTAATGAACATTTGACATCAGATAATTCATTCCAACTGTATATAGCAGAGCTATTGCCTACCTGCTAATACAAGTAGGATTTGCTAACAGCACTACCTAGTATTTGACTCTTCAATGCTGTTCATGGCTTTTCTTCCCTTCAGAATGTGGTTTGGTTTTTTTTTTGACCAGGTGGAGTGAAAGTTAATTAGTGTAGCCTCCTACTCAGTTGCAGTATGTACATATGTATAGTGATAGCTCTGTCAGAAACAGAGTTTCCTAGAGGGAAGGTCTTCAAATTAGCCTTCAGAAGGGCCTGTCAGATTTTCAGGGGTTTTTTTAAATTTTTTTTTTAGCGTGTACCATTTTAGTAAATCTCCTCTAGCAGTCATTCCCTGACTTCCAGGCGGATTTTTTCAGAAGAGGAAAAATTTCTATATTTAGCAAAACCTTGGGGCTGATTTATTGCCCCTTGTACCCACAATTCTCTACCTCTGTTGGAAATACCCTACTTGACTCTGTTCTGTGCAGGGAATTGCACTGCGTGCCGGATCTTGCATGAGGGACCCAGCGTGCTCGTGATGGCTGCTATTCTAGCTGATACCAACATCTGTTTTCAGCATTAGAGCAGAGAACTTCCAAAACAAAGAAGATGAGGTGTCAGGGCTTTTGGCTCAGGAAACAGCCTCTCCAAAGGAGGCTGCTCACTGACTCCCCATCCCCACAGACTGGGCAAAGAGTAGGACATTACATGTAGTGAGTGGTGGATTTATGCCGTCTTTCCCCAAACTAGCCCTGTTACAAGTAGCTCTTGATGATTTTTTCAATATTAGCTAACAGTGATTCCTAAAACACAATAGGAGGTTTTTGTCATTGAGATATGGCTGAATTACAAGCTTTGCCATTAATTTTATACAATCCTAATGGACTGTAATCCTTATAATACGAAAGGTTTGTGACTGAGATTACTAAAATATTTACCCCCGGCATCTTTCCTTTTTAATGCGTTTGTTTTCTCTCTTTTACGCACAAGCAATACATCAACAGAAAAACAGATTTGTCATCAATCTGTTACCTGCAACCAGCACTTCAGCCAACAGAAAAGGTTGAGGGGGATTTAATAACATGTATTATACTGTTTTTTCCATATCTCCTCGTGATTCCAAGGGAACTTTTGTAGCCACAGAGAGGAGACTGACACTTGCCTTTTTCTTTTTGTAAGAGTCTCTGCTACAACATCTTTGTTTTCCCAAACCCACACTGACCTTCTGCAACTCTGCATAGTCATCTCGGAGCCCCCACTTTCAGGGCTCTTTCTACACTCCCCGCTACAGCCCACTGATAAAGAATAGATTTAAATACTTAAATCAGTTTTCACTCCCTCCCCCGACCCTTTGGCATGCATGGTTGTTTTCATGGTTCGACTGTGCTCTTTGCTTGCAGCACGTGTGTCGTGTCATCCCCAGTTTTCTCACAGTAGGACCCGTGATGGCAGGGGACGTTGTTTAATTAGTCTCACTACAAACTGCCTCGAGTTGCAAAGGTTCAAAGGAATACGCATTAGAGTGTGACGCACACAGAGCTACCTTTATTGTGGACTTGAAATAGGTCTTCAAAGAAACTTTCTGTATAAAGATGCTGTGTGCAAAATAGCTCATGAAGTGCTAATTTCAATGCGGTTGAATGAACTGAGGACTGAATTCTTCCTTGCCGTGTTTATTGATTCATCATTTACCTCTCTGCAATTTGGAAATAAAACAGTGTGATTTTCAGAATGATAGCACTGTGTGCACATTTTGTACAGGAGAAATTCCAGCTACAGCTGGAAAAACGTTCTTTATGAAACAGATGTCTGCCTTTCCCCTGCCTTAAACTCATTAAAAAGAACCCCAAACTTGGAACAGTCTAAAAGGTGAGAGTGGTATCTGTGACTTTACTTTTCACCAATTGCCTAGAAACACCTTGATCTAAAAGCCAAGTGAGGATGGGTCAGCTCTGCTATTGCACTAGAAATCTTCAGAGAACTGTGTTGTACCAGGGATCCTATGGATGACAGTACTTTCCTTTCAAATCAGTGTGACTCCGTTGCCCTGTTGTCATCTGTGGGACTTTTATCCTGAGCCTCAAATAAATATAAACCTAGTGTTAACGTCTGTCTATTGTGTTAGAAAGCTCAATTAGGTTGTGCAGGTTTTCCAATATTGTGAATTTCAACCCGGTTATCAAAATACCAACATGTATTGTATTCTGCCAACCTCAATTGCCTGTGATGTTTCAGTGGGTCACAGAGTTAGGTTGTGGCTTCTCCAGTGATTTTCATGAGAATAGAACATTCTGAATGTCTCAAAGCTGTACTATGAAGACAAATCTTCAACCAAAGACCATGGCTTAGAAAGGGAGGTTGGGGTATTTATAGAGGCCTCTGCTGCTACTGGCATCTTATTTGCAAAAAGTGGTTTTTTGTTTTTTTGTTTTTTTTCTGAAGGGTGATATTCAGTCACCTCCAGTTTTTGCTAACAGATTTCTAACCCTTTAGTGGGTCAGTTGGTATGTAAACATTAGTGTTCAGTTTGCATCCTAAGCATACTTTCAGAATGAGATTCTTATTTGTCCTCACCTACTGTGCTTCGATTCATAATACAGAGCAGTTGTGAAGGACACAAGTTAGATTCCTTTCCAGTTAAGCTAAACTGGAAGATGTGGTCGCCAAATGCACTCCATCAGCTAAAGGAACATCAAACCACAGAACCAGGCTAGGACAGCAGCAGTTACAGCCACTGGATCTTCTATAGCGTAGACATGGTGGTCCTCAGCGTTGCTTCACTCTAAACGGTCTCCTATTGCACTCCAGACAGCTCTCCCAGACTCCCTTACAAACTCTGGTACTCAAGGCAGTGCATGGGAGGGAGAGGAGTGAACGATATGCTCAGTTTAAACTGATGACACGTGCTCCCTGAGATCTGACCAGAGGTGTACCTGGAGTGTGTTGCAGCTCCTCTCTGGTCTCCAGACCCATGTTTGGAGGAGACAGTGTGTGGCCCAGGCTTGCTTCAGTGCACGGTCAGGAGAAGACTGCTGCATGTAGCTGAAACTGAGAATCTTTTTTGAGCATTGATTTTTGACCACAAGTCTATCAAAACTGCTAAACCCTCACAAACAGGTTTGGGTTTGTGAGTGCATATCCACTTGGCAAGAGCACAGGAGTTAATTGATCAGAGGCGAAGCTAAGCAAACAGGCGCTGGGATTTTACTGGGTCTGAGTGATGCCTTAATCCCTGGGCAGACTATTAATTTCCTTCTTACTACAACCATATGGGTTTCCCATGCTGAGTGGTAGTGTTATGCTGTGCTGTACAATCCTCACTGTCTAACAGGAGCATGGGGATTCCTGAAACTATAGCTCACATTTCTTGTAGTTTAAAGAATGAGGGAAAGTCAATGTCTGATAAAGTTATGGTTTAAGTTATTTTCCTGCGCTCCCTTTCTCCAGTTTTTCTCTCTCCATCAGGATTTCTTCAGCCTCTGTATATTCCATCACTCTCAGCACTTTATCATCTAGCCATTTTATCTGTTGCCTTGATGCTTTGGTTGCCTGATAAAACAGCTCATAGTTCGTAGCGGATTTTGTCCTACCAACTGGTAGCCAGGGATACAACTTTTTTACTTTCAAAACCAACTGCCTAGTGGTCACTTCTGCCTAGAGAATTTTAAAAAGTGGCAGATGATTTACAGCGTTAACATTTTTGGCTGATTGCTACTGGGCTTTTGCTGCAGAAGTAAAAAATGTCAGTCATTCCCACAAAGAAGATTTCTGTATGTCAGCTCAGTAAAACTTTTTAAAACCTCTATTTTCAAAAGAGCAATTTGCTTCCAAAAATTGTGACACGTTAAACCCGGTGTATAAAGCTACGAAGTTTTATTATAAAATAAAAGGAAAATGTATGTGCATTATGGTTCTTTCTCAGTCTGTATTTTAAGTTCCCATATTCTTTTTTATGACGTTTAACTTTGACCATTTATAGGTGGACTTTAGGGGGTTCTTACACGTTTGAATTCCACAGTAGGGTTGTTAGAACAATTGTACGCTGTGATGAGAAGTCTCTAACTCCTCCTCATCTTTCTTATATTAAAATGCACCAATAGAATAAAACAGTGCAAGGAAATGCATGACATTTGAGGCTGAGAGGAGGTGCAATTATTAGTTTTTCAGGATTTATATATGGAGAGGATTACTAGCTGCCTTTGTGTTCCTGCAAAATATCTCTGTCTTGGAGAGCAATCGACAGGGAGGTTTTTGTGTAATTCCGAGTGATCTCTGCTTCTACTTCCTTGGATCAGCCAAGCCCTCTTCTATGGCTCTTCCAGTATTAAAATCATAACCGTAACTGTGCTCTGACATGCACTAGGGTTAACTGCTGCAGCTGGATACAGACAACGTTGCGTGTACCCTGCATTAAGGACACAGAATAATTTTGGGTAGTGTCATTTGTGTATTAATTGAACTCCCGTCTGCATCAGTGGCTTCACTGAGCTATGAGGGTTTGCCTGCAGCAGAACTCCTTGCTATTATTTAGCAAATGTTGCTTTGGTAGCCACTCGTGCAGATGACAGAAAGGTGGTTAAATATGTGAGTATAGATGTGTGGTGTTCAGACTGAGGTTTTATGTATATAACAAAAATTTCTATTTGAATTGCTTAGTGAATATCTATTTTATGCCGATAGCAAGTCTTTGGAGAAATGCAGGCTTTTTTTTTTTTTTTTTTCCATTAAAGAATCTGAACTCTCTATTTATACGCTTTACATTTTCTTTACTATAGACCTGATTCTATAAACCTTAAGTAATGTCATCAGGAATCAGTGGAATCACTCCCATGAGGGAGGAGACACCTCTATGAAAAAGGGTTTGCAGGCTCAGGATTTTTGCAGCGAAGATTGTTATGTGCTGGTTTTCTGTCTCTCTGATGCTATTCTTTGAACATCTGACATACATGTCATTGAATGAAGGACAAACACAGCGCATATGGATCCGTGGGTCTTTTTAAAAATTTTTGGACACGTTAATGTAATGGTACAGCTTGCTGTAAATTGCTCCTGTGTTACCTCCTGGAGAGGGCTGTGTATAGGCAATGGATGAGAGAATTCCTGTATAAGAGAACTAAGTATTCACAATTTCTGTGATGTCCAGAAAATGATTTCATCTGCAGCTGTGAGAAGTTGCTAGGGAACAGTGCTAACTCATTTTCACTGATCGGTCTTCGTTAGCACTGTCAAGGTAATCTTCTCTTTCATTGCTCAGTGATACCGCTGTTCCATTTTGCATTAGGATGTGATTTGGAAATACCTCAAACTGTCCTGCTTATGAAATTTGAAATAAACTTTCTAATAGAGAACCTTTTGTAGATCATCTCCAAGCGCCAAACCCATCACCGAGTGCCATGAGTTTCAAGGTGTCACCGTGAAGAACTGAAAGGCCAGATTCAGCGTCAAGCACTGGGGCTGCAGGAGGTGAGCCCTCCCTGAGAGGAGCATTTGTGCAGTTGAGTCTCCAGGATAGGACAGGAACATTTGTGGAGATTCTTTTGAGATAAACGTGCTATCTGCATTTATCACATTATTGCAATTGCTAACACATCTCAGCCTCAACCTTGAAGAATTTGTTTTAAGATGTGCCCACTTTTTTACTGAAGATCAGACAGTTGGTGGTCACATTGAAGGGAGTTTGGGAAGTGGCTGTTGATCTATTTGATAATTCTGCTCGATAAGTCAAAATTCTTGTCATTTCGATTGCTAGCGGCTTCTCTTCATCCAAGTCTCGTAAAAAGGTGATGAGCCAGGTTGTAGCTCTGGACTAGTATCTGCATCCCTCAACAATTGTGTCTTATTCTGTGACTTCAAAACAAAAAGGTACTGTACCAGGCACTGCTCTGCAGGTAGAGCCAAAGAAATAGTCTTACCAATCCCATTGCTTCTTGGTGTATATGTATATATAATATGTAGCTCTATTCCTATATCTGCACCTATTTATTTTGGAAGGCTCGCGCTGCACGGTCCATCAGCCTTATCGTCTTTATTCACTGTGCTCCTAATGTTCTCAGCCAATTTAAGTGAATCCAGAAGAATTTCTCCACTTGTTGCTTGCCCACTTAGCATAAAAATACATGTACATATGCATAAACACACATGTACAAATGTCCCTACAGCACATAAAAGAAGTGTTTCATTGTGCTGTGCTCTGTTTTACTGCACTTGCAATGGATAACTGGATAATCATTCATTACACTCATCTTGTGGTCCAGATGGTTCTCTGGGGGTTGCTTACAGCCAACTTCACACACATGCTTGTTGTGGTATGGTAGCTGTTTCCTACCATTTGTTTCACCTGTGACGTGGGGCAAATGGCACTCTCTTTTTTTTTCTGCACAGAGTCCCCAGTAGTGTGCTTTGCTTTTCCTATCCTTTCTTAAATCTAAGTCTAAACTAAAAAATTGTGTTTTGCACAGGCTATGCTGTTGGCACCTTTGCTGCTGTTTGGCCAGGAAGGGAAGGGATGCATTGCATTGTTTCCTTTTTATAAGCAGATTAGAAAGGTATATTCCAGACCCTAAATCATATTTTTTGCATTGATTTTAGAAACAGTGGTTGGAAACAGTCCATAGGGCTCCCAACCACTTTAAATCAGCAGGCAGCACTATTTATCTTTGTCTTTCATTTCTGTAAACAAACACCTTCCTTCACATGCTTGAATGCATAAATATTCTGTTTTGTTTAGTATTGTCACTCATTATTGCCCAGTTATCCATTCCTGTAGGAAAAAGTGGCATATGGCTGGGAGAGGTGACAGTAAGTCAGTGTTATGTTACAACATCGCATTTGCTGAATAGTTTGGGCTAAAAAGAGATCATGGATTACCTCCTCACCTTGACCTCTAACTCTGTCACCCTTAAGACACTATCTCCTCTTATACATCATCGTGCCTATTTCATAATTCCTATTGAGATATGGCTATGGGCAGGAGTACCAGCTTTGTCCCTTAACAAAATAATACCTCCTTAGACCATCGCTAACAGTACCATTGCCGATTGTAACAGCGGTGTCTTATCTATTGCATTACTGAGATTTTGCCTGCTGGTAGCATACATTTCTGTAGCACCATTTCAGGTTACAGCACAGCTATTTTCCTCTTTCTCAGTTCTCTGTCACTTATTTGACATCACGTATAGTCCACAAGATGAAATTAGCAGAAGGGGGCACCAGCCAGACTGCTGGCGGACACAGACATGCAGTTTGTGAAAAACCTGTTCCCGACTTTTCCTTCATGTTGGGAGTCCCAAGATGACCGCTGCTGGGCTCTCTGGGGAGGCGCAGGGATATTCTTATTACTAACATAACTCCTAAGGTTTGCTTCCTGAGCTCTAATTCAAGGTCTTTCTAAAACAAAAAGATCCCGTTCTTTAGGCCACAAAGGGTTCTGGTTCCCACTGAGGATCAGGCGCTCTCACGGCTTCTTTAGTAAGTGAATAGAGGTCTGAGCTACAAACTCTGTATTTGTTTGTGCTTTAAATGCATTTGTATGTGTTCTTTCATTTTAATTCTCCAGAAAATTGTGCATTTTACATCTTGCAAAACATGCTTTTAATAAGGACTTTCTTTTTGAAAGCCACAGGAATAAAACCTACATCTGTGTGTAATGCATGCGTGTGTATATGTATATGGAACTGTGCGTACGCACATAAACTCTAAGCACAATAGGCAATTTCGTCAAGTCCAAGAGATACATATTACAAAGAGAACTATTTTATTTAACTCCTGGTATGCACAATTCAACTTTTGAAGCCTAAATAGGTCCTGTGCCCTTTCGCTAATTAAATTTTGTTATAAATCCACCTGGGCTGTATTTTTGTAATATCTCCATTTGAATGAGGGTGGTTTAGTGTCTGGGTGGAATGGTTTTTCCTCCTCAAATGTTAATTAGATGGAGAACATGTTATGCTTTGGAAAAGCTGCATTGCAAACCCATAGATAAACAGATTGATTTAATTTTAATCTGCTTTCATGGTGATGCATAATGATAACTGGTTTCTGTCTCACAGGGCTGAAAACCACAGACCTTAATAAGAGTTTGTGGGTATATTATACAGCTTTAAATAGCTTATGTTGTGCTAGACCGCTCTCCATAAATTATTCTAACTCCATCAGTATCTCAGGGACTCCCGATTCTCTTCTGCTGTGGATTTTCAATCAGTGAAACTATTAGTGTAATCTGAAGAAACTTCGAGGCATCTTCTCTGAAAACAACTGACATGACTGGTTTGTACGTGCAGTATTCAATAGGGAAAAGAAAACAAAAAAAGCCTTACAGAAGCCAACTCTGTACATTAAATCCTGGCATCCAAATCCTACCTTTTATAAGCCATGCCAAAATTGATTATGAAATTAAAAGCCAGACATTCAGATGGCTAGTATGAAGTGTCTTACTACATGACCTAATTTTTGTGATATGTAGTTGTGATTTAACCTCAGACAGCAAGCAAGCACCATGCAGCCACTTGCTTGACCCCCCCACGGTGGGATGGGGAAGACAATCAGAAGGGTAACAATGAGAAAAAACTCATGGTTTGAGATAAAGACAGTTTAATAGGTAAAGCAAAAGCTGTGCATGCATGCAAAGCCAAACGAGGAATGCATTCCCTGCTTCCCATGGGCAGGCAGGTGTTCAGCCATCTCCAGGAAAGCAGGGCTCTGTCACGTGTAACTGCTACTTGGGAAGACAACCAGCTTAACTCTGAACATCCCTCCCTTCCTCCTTCTTCCCCCAGCTTTATATTCTGAGCATGATGTGGTATGACATGGAATACCCCTTTGGTCAGCTGGGATCAGCTGTCCTGGCTGTGTCTCCTCCCAGCCTTTTCTGCAACCCCAGCCCGCTCGCTGCTGGGGCGGTGTGAGGAGCAGAGAAGGCTCTGCTTAGCAGAGCGACCAAAACTTGACTGCTTAGCAGCAACCGAAAACATTAGTGTGCTACCAACACTATGCTCATCCCAAATCCAAAACACAGCTCTACACCAGCTGCTAGCAAGAAAGTCAACTCCATCCCAGCCAAAACCATGACATATGCAGTTCCTGTTGCACTGAGAAAGCTGCAATTTTGTTTAGTCAGTTCTAAACAGTTTGTTTAAATCGAACCTTCTCAAATACAGTTCCCTCCATGGAAGGAGTTTCAACTATGAAGGCTTGCTCCTGATCGGCAAAACATTTCTTTTAATGGTCTTTATTTCTTCAGGGCTTCATGATAGATACAAATCTAGAAAGCCTTTGTATGCTTGTTTTTCATCCACTCACTGCAAATAAGCCTTAAGTCTCACAAAACCGGGCTGAGTTCTGCCTGTCTTCTCAATGACAGACACATTTTATTTTTGACTGATGTTCAAAGAGCTCAGATTTTGTCCTATATTAGCTTCAGCCATAAAAAGCAATGAAACTGCAGAGGGAGGCAAAAGAAGAGTATGGCCTTAAAGTTTATAAATTTAGCATCACCCTAACTGTACATAAAATTAGCTATGGAAATGCTGGGAACACAAATTCCAACCAGTCTTCCTTGCACCGTGGAGTGGTTACTTTGATAGGCTCCGTTTATATTAAGAAACGTGTCTAGGTCAGTCTTTAGAAGTCAATAGGAAAAAAGGCTTTTGTCAGAGGAAGAGACTGGGATACTTACGCTAAAAGTGTTTACTCTGCTTCCTCATTTGCTGCAAGACCCCCCCCAGTCACTCAAGTTCTAGCACTAGCTGAGGCGGAAGAAGTGGTGGCTTCCGATACTGAGAAGCTCTAATCTATTCCTCAATAGATTAATTAGATCTATTCCTCAGACTTCTCAAACAGGTGGAAACTGCCCCAAATACGGATTTTTGGGGAGACTGGAAAGACAAAGGGGCCTGCTGTCCACTGGATTGCCTCTGATTTTTACTTTCACAAGGCAGCTTGGCTCCATGCTTCACCCTCTCCTACTTTTGTTATGTCTGTTCTACTCTCTAACATACTTAATTCTTGTTCCAGTGCTATTCATTAGCTCATTTGCTTTTCTGGCAGTTACAACCCTGTCTTACCTGTGTTGACTTTAATTTTGGTACTCCAAAATGAAAAAGAAGCCTGTCCTGAAGTAAAGGCAGCGTTTTTTTCCCTGTTTTCCATTCCTATGGGATGTTTCAGTGCATTTTAATATGATTCTTTAAGCACAGAGAGGTGCAGATGCAGTGTGAGGTAAGAAACGGGTCACTGCTGTGTAAGCATTCCAGGAAGACAACATAAGCTGTTTTTTTTCCCCTGCTTGTAGGTTATCTCTCTAAACCTGTTGAAAGTAACCAAAACCAAAAGAATTGGCAATAGTCTGAGGGATGATGGTGGGCAATAACACATATTCCTTTTTCCATGCTTGAAAAGAGAATTGGTCCTGGGATTGATTAGTAGAATTAAGCCTCTGGGAGGGGAGGAGGTTATTTGCAGGAGGTGAAACATCAGGATGCAAATGTCAGTCTGAAGTGTTCTGGTATCAAAATGGTCTCATTTATGCAACGTGCAGCAAAGGAATGACCTCAGCTACTGCAGAGGATGACTGTGTTTGGTGTACTCAGCGTGTTAGCTTCTGAGACAGCCATCGTTCTGCTCTTACTGACTTGCCAGCAAGAGGCAGCTACCTGGGAATTATTTGACTAGTTCCCCAGGTTAGTCATGCCAAAACTGCTGTCTAGATTTTAGGTCCCGTGATAGCATCCAGTTCCATACTACTTGAGTCTCAAGCTATGACATTTAACTCTGGTCTTCAGAAAGACCCTGGTGAGGTCTGCCAGCACATGGTTAGAGTCTGGAAGATGGCTGTTTTAGCTCTTCAGCCTCTTTGAAGCTAGCATCGGTGGAGCCCCAGGAAATACAAACGAGATGTTTCTACTTCCAGCAGCTGTAATTTGTTATCGGGTCAAGAGGTGATGTCATTGGAAGGAGCCTGCATGAAGAGCAACCTGTGGCATAGCTATCAGCAAAAATGGATAATGACATATATGGGGTATTTCCAGATTAGGACTGTGAATATTTTCAGGGCTTGCGGGGAGTAGTTTGCTGCTGTCTTAGATCAGTGCGTTAGGCTTTCCAGTGAGTGGAAATGGACCCCATTTCTTTGCCCTATGACATGAAGAGCTATGGGCAGGTCCATTTCCAGTCACATTTTGCTTGTCTCTGGTTTCAAATGGACTGGTGGGGAAGAATGCCTTTTCCACACCTATTACTGTTGTCACAGTCCGAAGGTGGTGGATATTTGTAAAGTGAAGACTACCATCCTGTACAGCTAAACACTGCTTTGGTTTCTCTGTTCCTGGGTTGAGACTAGGCTCTGAGCAGGAAAAAGCACTAAAGATAACTTGAGGGGGTTTCTATTTCTGTTTATTTCTGAAGTGCTTTGGGGAGATATGGTGACAAGGCAAACTCAGAGCCCACTGCCTTGTCTGTTAGGTGCCTAGAAGCTCTCTAAGATGTACCCCTCTGCGCACAGTTTATCTGCCACCTTCTAGTCGCCACTGGTAACAAGATGATAACCAGTGGTAGCACCTGTGTTAACAGCCTCCCTTTTCTTTTTAGTCCTTTGATGTTGAAAGTAGCTCGCTTTCTCGGAAGGAGCATGAAAGGTTCCCGCAGATCTTTGCCCTGAGCGCTCACAGTAATAGAAAACTAGATTCAATGCCGTGGGTCTGAAACATCTTTATTTAGAGCTGTTTAGGGGTCAGATTCTGTTTATTTGCACTTTGCTTTGGAACGGAGGGATGTGTGATATTTGTATGCTGCATGAGAGACGTTGTCAGGAGTAAAATGTGGAGAGGGGAGTCCTCCCTGTGGCAGGATATCTGTGGCTTCTGCCTGCTCCGTGTCTTTGATCTCTTGCACGTCTTGAGGGTGAATTTGCATGTGTGCGCTCGCTCTCTCCCTTCCCTGTGGTGTTTCAACCCAGACACTTTGTTGACACAGTACCGTGGCACTTAGCAGCACCCGTGCTGTAATGCCGTTATTTTTCACCAGCCAGCTGTTCCACTTTATACAACACTTGAGTAACAATTTCACAGCCATTACCAGCCAGCAGTAATGACACGGGCTGAAAGCTAAGCGCTAACTAGTTGTAAACTGCAAAAACTGAGAGATGCTAAAACAGACACTTTGATAAACGAGAAAGGACATTGCCTGCATTTTAATTGGTCCAGTTGAAGCCTCTTTTATCACTAGAGTAAACATAATGTTTACTGGGTCATGAGACAGAATTGGGAATCGCTGTCTTTATGCACTTAGGAAATTTATTTCCTTGATTTCAGGTGTGATGCATTGATTCTGGGAGTTCCTTCTATGTTTTTTTCTTTCTCCTTTCCCTTGATTTGTTCCCTGTCAGCACTGACGGGTTTTCAGGGATTGAGGACTCCCAAGGGCTTTGTTTGCCGTGATTGATTTGGTGCAAGGGGTGAGCTACTTACGAGTCTCAGTAACCGATGTGCTGCACTGTGAGCAGCGATCCAGAGGTAAATAACAGCTTGTAGAAACACGTGTGAAAGTATTTAGTTGGATAGGTTCCTTGTTTGAAAGAAGAAAAAACAAAAATAAAAATCCCAGCAAAACCAGCTACGACTGAAATGTTTAATAAGCCTTTTCTTTCCTCCCATTTTCCAAAGTAAAATCTGGCACAAAGTGAAGAGATGGGCACAAACTACTCAAACCTTCCCTTGCTGCTGCCCAGCCACAGCGTTTTAAGCAAAGGTACAATCTGTTGTACTTAGTCTGTTAACTGGGAGCAAATTCATGAAAAAGCCTTGTCATATGCCTATTTTGCGTATTGCAGTTGAGAAACCTTAATAGGCTGAACTGTGGCTGAACCAAGAGGCTGTCTCATGAGCGCTCTCAAGAGCAGCTGAAGGGTCGAAGACCCAGCTCGCCCCCTGACAGCCGGGCAATTCAATAAAGCAGATTTGCAAGAAAGTAATTGAGCCCTGACAGCAGTCGTAGTGTTTTCACCTCGGGTATCTTCTGTTTTATCTGTTGACAAATAACATACCTTCAGTTATTATTAACCCTGTTTCATCCAGGTCATTCTTTGGTAATTGCAAAGTGCTACTACTGCTGTAAATTGGGTGAATACAATTCTGCGATTCCCTAACAGTGGCAAACGCAGCATCAAGATGTACTAGAGGAAAAAGCACTTCCTGGGATTGTGGAATTGAAGCTTTTGTGCTAATTATAGAAGTATATTTAACTGATTCTTCAAAAAGGGTTCCTAACCTCTAATTCTGTAGAAAACAACAATCTTGTGTTATTGTTTTCAGTAAAATTAGGGGTTTGGGGCTTTTAATAGATGACTAAATTAGACCTTACCAACAGCTCTTCTAGGAAATCCTGATCCACAGACTGCAGTTACCCCAAGGAGTGTACACAAGAATCGGCATTTGTTTTGAGACATTAGAAATCAGTGCAGGATGGCAGTTTATCACTGGATGAAGTGAATGTCAAGGATAAACAAACTCAGCTGGTCTTACCAGTTGTGTGTCCATTCTTCTGGTTTACCTCATCACTCTGGCACTTAAAGGAATCCAGACAGAAAATAGGAGGATGGTATCTGTTATGCGTCTGTGTTTGTACACTTACTTTAATCTGATTTTAATGCTTTTTAGAACATAAGTAAGAAATTTCCTCAGTTTTCTGTGTGGCTGTTTACTTAGCAGTACTGCGACCCTGCACAGCCTCCTCAGTTGCAGTAACGCTATTGCATATGTGCAAGCGGAGAAAGGGACAATATGCTATGCTCTAAGGCTGTGTTTTTTCTTCATTCCCTACCACTTTTGTTAATAAACATATAAAAATACAGCTGTTGTATAGTCAATGTAATCTATTGTGTGTTTTTAAGCAGCGATTGTAACATAGTAACTGTTCTTAATGTCCAGTCATGTGAAAATGGTTGCTTTTATGTAAGGCTGCCGTCTGTTTGGGTTTACAGGACATGTACTTTTTTTCACACCCCCCTCCAGAAATCTTGGCCAGGAGAATTCAAGAGCTTAATATATTTGTCCAGGACATCCAAGTGTCTCACAGCAGGATTAGTGTTCCCGCACGTGTCCCAATGAGCCTCCATGACGTGTGGAAATCTTAGATATACGTATTGGCATGTGCAGACTGTGGGAGCAGCAATCGGTGGCTGATCAAATACACTCCACGCTACACGAGTGGTTTCTACCAACCTGGGAAACCTGAGGGGCCAAACTTACAGCACAAGGTCAAGGCACGTGTGGCTTTGTGAAACGAAACCAGCCACTCAG
>NW_009647418.1:66267-66618 GCF_000708025.1 Charadrius vociferus
GGTTGGCTCCATCCAGACAGTTGCCTTTTCCAATACATAAACTCATCTAGGTGGCCCAAATCGCACACCGGCACCTTCTCATCAGCCACGATCGACTACTGGAGAGATAGCGACCACATTAGAGAGCTAGAAGGGTGGGAATGAGTTTCTTGATCGTAGCCAGCTTAACTTGGAAAGATCTAAGCCACCCTCATTTCCCTGTGAAGTAGGAGTCATTTTTCTCTTATTGGTCTTAGTTGACACCCAGCAGTTTTCCTTTCTTGAGGTGGGATGGAAAGGCGGGACCAGTTGCTGGTCACTAGGAATAGCTAAAGATGTATGCTGACAAATATTTCATCCAAATTGTCTGGG
>NW_009647418.1:66669-74988 GCF_000708025.1 Charadrius vociferus
TTTGACCATTGGTCTCTTGTTCCGCGGGAAGTTTGTGGTGTAGGAGCAGTAACTGCACCTGCTTAAAATGCCTTTTGTGAAATTCGCATAGAAGGAACTTGAGCACAACTTGGCAGCCTTTATGTATTAATTCTTCCAGGTGTGCTAAGGAAATTACAGCCGCTGCCATTCAGTTAGTGGTAGAAGAAATGGGATATAACCCTTTTTGTCCAAGAAAGTTGAAGGAACCCTTTGGCTTTTTATTCTGAAAACATCTGTGTGGATTTTGTCCTTCAAAGATTTCACAAGTAATTTCACACAGAGGCAGAGCTGATATTGCTTGTTTTACTGATATTAGCATCTCTGCATGGCAACAGCTGTTTATACAAAAAATCACATACCTTTTTGGTTTTTTGCCCAGAATTGAGAACTTGCCATAACACTGAAAGGATTTTGTGTATGAGATTTTAAGCAAATATAATTAAACTGACATTTCCTGACAGCTCATATATGAGGCTGTTTGACCACAATGGACTTTTTGTTTTTGTAAACACATTCAGAAACCAAAAATTAACACCACCAGAAACTCCTAATTCAGTAAACTGGCTAATGTTACATAGCTGTGGACTAATTCAGTAGTGCCTTAAGATACGTATTTGGGCATTTAGTTAAAGGGAGAGAAAGAATTAGAGATTACACCACCTGCTAAGAGAAAGTAAACGAGATATTTTAAAAAATATATATACATCATTCCTCTTCTCCACTGGTTATAAAGAACCAGAAATATTGTGCTAATCCATGTGAACCAGGAAATATTTCTCAGTAGGAGCCAGTCCAGTTGTCATGACTGTAACATTTTGTTGTAGAGCTTTTCCTATTATTTAACCTCACACATGGAAACAGACTTCCCAAAAACTACTCACTTTTGGAAAAATAAGACTATTTCTAAGTATTTTTAGGATCAGTGCCGATAGAACGGTTAAACCCAACAGTATTAAAAGGAAATGAAGAAATGTGGACTCAGAAAGATGATGAAAGTTGGAGCAAAGATATGAAAAGTCATCTTTGAGTAATGTAGAGAGGGGAGGGAGAGGAAAAAGTAGAGTTTGCTTGTAATATGACAACTAGCAACGGTTCTCAGCTCCTCATGCCAGATATAAGCCCCAGCACTTCTGGGGACAGAAATGATGCTTTCTTCTCCAATACAATAACTTCTAGTCAAAAGAGAGCCTTAACACATGCTCAGTGGTGCCCACAGTGTGGGTAATGGAAGAACAGGAGAGAGGAGTGTGCTCCAGAACATATCTACTCTGCAATTTAGCTATGACTAAAGCTGTAATTAGCATTAGTTCAGTAAGATTTCTATCTTGATATCATCTCTTCAAAATAAGGAATCCTTAATTAATACTCTCATCTCCTTTCCTTGTAATACTGTCGAACTCTAATGAGCAGTAGCATTTTCTGTAGGGCAGTAATGAGAAAATAATGAAGAAATAAGTAACAGATCGAGCTGACATTTTGTATCTAATTGGTGAAATATCCTCTTGTTCCTCCTAGGGCAAAGGTGAAGAAAGGTGTGAACATTTTCAGTGTAAGAGCCAGCAGCCCGTACTTATGGGACATCAGAGAAAGCATGGATTATACTGGGAAATATGCACCAGCTGTTATTGTTTGCCAGAGGAAATCTGCTGCCTCTGAAAACAGGTAGGTCATTTCCAGCAGTCTGTCTTTTAATAACTGATGGTTGTTTTTCCTTTTCAAAGCATTTTGCCATGATTTTAGTAAGTTTTATTATAGTTGATGATGAAAATGCTTTTAAAAAAGCCGTGGCTGTCTTTATTTGGTAGTGCACTGCTTATTCTACCACATGCACTTTGAAGAAAATGTATTGTAATACTCTAAGGAAGTTCAAGCTAGCAGGAGATATTGTTTTCACACAGTATTTAGAAGGACACGTTTCATATCTTAGAATTCACTTGTGACTACTCATTTCAAATTATTTGCTGCCAGGCATTATAGCAGGGGGTAATTATAGGGCTGTTTGTGGTGGGGATTTTTGGTTGGTTTTTTTTAGTTTTTGCTTGGAGTTTTTTCGATGCGTTGTTTTTGTGGGTTTGTTTGGTTTTAGTTTTGTTTGTTTGTTTTATCCAGAGGAAGCTAAAATATACTCCTGGTATCAAACCCACATTTTTGTTGGCGAGATTTTTTTTTTACTCTGGAGAAGGGAATGGATTTTCCGTTCCCATTGTGCAAAAACTTAGGTAGGACACTGACCTGTTTTAAACAGCCTTCATCTGGCAGGTGGGTCCTTTTCTAATCACAACTGATTGCTTTAATGAATACGTTTTTATATCATTTGCTGCTTCTTGTTCATTGTTTCTGAAAATGTATGTCAGGGATCTGACTGTCTGCATATGTATTATGTTTGGCATTGATGTTAAAAAACTTTCCATATAACATGGAAATTCTGTGCTGTGATTTACTTCTGAAATTCTACACAATTCTATAGGCTATGGGGATTTATTTATGGGGTTTTGACTTTTTAAATAAATACTCGCTGAGCCTAATAACTAGGAAGTTTCATGTCTTTGCAATATGACTATATGGGAAAAAAAAGGGGAAGGGAAGAATTTCCCTTCATAATCATGACGTAAATCACTTTCTCTTTATTATGAATTGGATTCTACACAATTTCTCTGCTAGAGTATCCTGAATTTTCTCAGTTTAACCATATAATGTCTTGTACCTGACTGAATTTTATTGGTCAAAGAAGCAATGTGTATATACGCCAAGGTCAGAGCTTCCTACCGTCTACCACAATCTGTCAGACAGATTCTTTAAAATCCCAGTTCAAAGCTATTTGAAGACAGTGTGAATATTTTCAGTGACTGAAATGGGCATTGGATCAAAATCAAAGATTATTTCAACGATGAGTTTTCCATCACACTTTATCTTGTTGGCTCCATACAGTGCATTTGCCTGATTTCTCTTCCTCATCAGGGAAACATAATGCAACCTCATGGGTGAATTGAAGCTTGGCAACTTATTTCTCTATTCATCATTCGGTGGCAAGCCTTCAAAATGACCCCTCGTACACAAAAAAATAAATTATTGTGTCAGCTTTGATGCAGTCGTTGTGGATTCTGTGTACTTTCACATGCTGAGTATAAGCATTGCTTCATGTTTATTAAAAGAAATGTGAGCTCATACACATACTAGATTTTATTGAAAGGAAAATCAAGTAAAGACAAGGTATATGTGTAACTCTCGTATAACTTCTGGTGTGACTTATTTCATCTGAGTTTCCAATTGAGATTTTGTAGTTTTCTCACTTTTGAAAACTTCCTCCTCATTGTTTGTAAACAAATGTAAAATATTTGCAATTTATTATTCAGTATGTTGTTTTCCTCATTAAATTTAGTCATATCTATTTTGCTATTCATTTTAAGAGGTAAGATCAAGCATTAAATGAGGAAAGAGAGTCTCTTCAACATTTTTTGGGAAACAATTTTTTCCTTATCTAGAGATGTTTGGTGCCACTAAATATGCACAATGGATTACAGCTGAATATTGATGGCTCTTATCAGATAGTTTGCCTCCGTAGTTCATTTATAAATTTGAGAAACTCTATTGCATATTGTTTAATTACTCTTAAAAATCAGAGGTCTGATCACATGAATGCAAAGGTGGCAGTATTAATTAACTGAAGATTCAATGTTTTTGTGTTTCTGATAGTTTTACATGGATCAGAGAATAGTGTTAATAAAGCTAACTTACTGTGACAGGTGTAATTTCACGGATTAAGGAGGCACTTGTGCAAGTGACAAACTTAACCAGGATGCCTGAGCATTTCTTTATTGAAGTTTGAAATATATCAGTCATTTTATTTGGAGAGGTTTTGGCACCGAAAGCTTATCGTAACGGGATTAACATATAAATATTATCACAGCCAGCAGGGTGTTTTGGAATGAATATTAACAGCAAATATTATGAGTCTGTATGAGAATAACTAATTAAGCCCATCTGTCAAATATGATTTGAAGCTCTCAGTGCCTTGCTTATTATGGGCTTGTGACAGTGTTCCAGATTAATGGTGAAGCAATTATAAAGTTCTCCCCAATTCTTCTGATTTCATTCTCAGGCAATAATAATTTTGTAACACTCTTAATCCTGACCCGTGAGATTATTAGATGGGTTTACTACTTGTAGCATCTGTACAGCACTTCTGTTCTTCTCTGAGAAGCATCCATCTTCAATCCCTCTATTGTCATGTAGACTACCAAAAAAACCCCCAAACAAATAAAGAGTGGTGTGACAGGAATTCTCCAGTGGCTGAGAAATGTGACTTGCGGAAACACAAACGCTGATTGAATCAGGGACATATATCCTAATATGTGCCATCCTTTACTTATTTCCTTTGGAAGTTGGCTGATCTTTCTTTTTCTAAGTTCCTTATGTAATGAGGTGAATAGAACAGAAAGATGAGATTAAAGGAGTACTGCATTTTTGGTATGTTTTCTTGGGATAGTGCTGTTTCTCATTGTACCTGAAATTGAGCATCTCTGCTGTGCTAGTGATGACTGAGAAGGAGGATAGCCAAAAGTGAAATATCTGGATTCCTGTCTGTTCTTCTGTCTTTCCTGTTGGGCTGGAAGCGTGCCAGGAGGGATAGGTTTGCAAAATTATTGAGGTGGCTAAAGATGCAGATTTATTGTATTTTCCTCATCTGCAAAACGGGATTGATAGCGCTTTCCTGTATCCATAGCAAGATGTTCTGATATAATACTAATGAGTGTCATGTTCCTCTTAAAATATTTTATTCACATTTAAATTTTTGGGAACAAAGGTTTGTTCACAGAATCCCAGACTGGTCAGGGTTGGAGGGGCCCTCTGGAGCTCCCCCATCCCACCCCCTGCCAGAGCAGGGGCACCTCCAGCAGTTGCACAGGACCATGGCCAGGTGGTTTCGGAATGGCTCCAGAGTGGGAGACTCCCCCACCTCTCTGGGCAGCCTGTGCCACTGCTCTGCCACCCTCACAGCAGAGAAGTTCCTCCTCATGTTAAGATGGAACTTCCTGTGTTCAAGTTTGTGCCCATTACCTCTTGTCCTGTCACTGAGCACCACTGAAAGAAGACTGTTCCCATCCCCCTGGCACCCTCCCTTTAAGGATTTATAAGCATTAATAAGATCCCCCCTCAGTCTTCTTTCTTTTTTATTCCATTGGAGAATACAGTATTGTTCTCTGTGCTTATGGCAGGAATGAGGCCATTGATCCAAGCAAGCGCAAAGTAATTATAGAGAAAGTTTGGCCATCTCTGAGTAGAACCTTATTGTCTAGATATGACTGTTTACTGCCTTATCTCTAAACGTATTTAAACTCTATCAGGGATAAACTTTGCTCAGCAATTTCCTTTTCCTATGCTTTTTGTTGGAAATGTTACAAAGATAGCATTTCTTTTGATACTTTCCCGCTTGCACTTTTGGGTTCCAGTTCTGTAGCGTTGAAGGAGTTATTGGCTTACGCTGTTTGAAACCAGATGCTGGTCCTGCTATTAGTAGAGAAACTTATTTTCATTTTGAACTACAAGTGACTGAATCAGTCTGTGATAATATTGACACAGTAAGAGACAATGACAGTATTTTCTGGGCTATATCCCTTATTTTGTTCCCATGTGTCTCAATTGTTCATTATACTGTATTTCAATGCTTAATTTTCTTAACGCTTTTATAATATAAGAAATTAAATGGATATGAGATAATAACAGGTGACAGGAAAACATATGGCTGCATTGCCTTTGGTTTTCCTATGCAATACTTTCTTTTTATTACATTTATACTATTGTCCTTAGTGCCCTATATTTCTCATTTTCAAATCTAGTTATTTAACATTTAGTTTTCTTGTTGTAACAGCAGTGAACTGTTGCCTCATTCTTTTACTTGTTGCATCTGCCAGTACGTTTGATAGACTCTCACGAGTGCTATAATACTAAAATGCTTGTGAAGCAACAAAAGCAACAAATTTGACATAAATAACAGCCTAATAGCCACAATAATTATATTATGTCTCTTGCTGGTGTTCATCAAAAGGCTTCATAAAAATAGTTTTATGTTTTAGATCACTTTTTTTTTTTTCCGTGCTCTTCATGTGCTCACATGACTTTATCAACAAGAGGTATATTATTGCTTGGAAAGAAAATTTTCTACTCAGTGGAATTGCAGAAAAGACATGAAGCAAAAATAATAAAAGTAAAAGGCTGTAGAAATCATACATGCTTTCAGATGGGATATATTCAAGTACGATATTAAAAAAGCTGGACAGGCAGAGGGGGCGAGGGTTTGGGTTAGGCTGTATGTTAGGTATTTTTATGGCAACCCAAGACATTATTTGATTATTTTTTTCTTGAAAAGAGAAAGCAATATGTGAATTCTGACCAAAAAAAGATTTCTCTTGTTCTTTTTTAATACTATTTTTATTATTGGGGGGGAAGAGGGAGGGGAGAAGCGGGATATCTTTGATGTGGTTTCAAAATTACTTTCTGAGGAAAAAAATTCAGCCCTAAAAAACTGGCTATTCACTCAGCATCATTGATGTAGATATGAAATGTTAAGATATGTATTATTGGACAGTTATAATAATTTGATTCTGAAATACCAGAGTTTAACTCCATTTCTACTTCCTAGGCATATGGGTAATGATCAGCTGTAAATGTATTTATCCTGGGTAGTTTAGCGTTTCATAGTGTGTACCATTGGGTTTTTTCTTTTACCTTCCTGTGTTATTTGAAACCTCTAGGCTTCTAAGAGTTTGTATGCTGTGATGATGTGAAAGTACTAAACATCTCAGAAGTCATGTTTACATTCCACTGTTTGAAAGCAATTAGTCACGAACCTCTATTTCTCATTTCTTATTCTAAAACTTAAATGCGCCCTCTGAGAGGAACCCTATGAGATGTTGAGGCAAAATAAATTTGTATGAATCAAGTCTCAGTGCATCATTCTTTTACATGCTGTGACCCACTTTTTTCATTTTTTTAAAATAAAACTATTTTATTAAGAAATGCAGAATCTCCTTGAAATCATCTTACTCAATGCTAATATACTAGAAAAAAAGGTTTATGGGTATCATCTTGAAGCAAATCAAAAGAAAAGAGATGAAATATTAAACAAGAATTATTAGATGAAGGCATTATTAGCCAACTTTTTCCACCTGTTTGTTTGAAAGAGACTTATTCATTTAAAAAGCAAAAGTTTGTCGGAAAGCAGTTCAAAGGCATGTAGATAGTCTTCTGGCATCTTGGAGGTGGAGTCTGTTCCTATATCTCTGACATTTGCATGAAGGAGATACCACAGGGCAATTCAGCTGTCATTATGAAGAAGAAGATTCCCTTTAATCTCAGTGGAATTTAGGGGTTCTCCTTAGAGAGGAAGGCTATTCCTGTGCTCTTTGTTTGTGAGCATAATGTTATTGGAAACAGGAAAAGTGACAATTAGCAAGGAATTGCTGACACTGTCTTTTGAAGCAGTTAAAAGAAAGTTCCCTCATTCAGGGATTATGCTTTTGAAATACTAATGTACAGTTGTATAGCATTCACCATCTCCTATGGAGTGCAGCTGGTGGTACTCAGAGCTACACCTTAAGGAAAGCGGAAAAGGTGAAGTACCCCTAAAATGTAACTTGACATAATAGTTCACAACAGGACTGAATAGTGAGGACAGTAAAGGAGATTATCAGTAGTGTCTATACCATTTTATACCACTATGGTATCCCTCCATCACCTGTAGAATTTTTTGTGCTGAACTGGAGAAAGTTGGACACCACCTCTTTAGAAGGGTACTTGATAAGGACAGAGGTAGGATAAGGGCTATTATTCTACTTTGTAGTCAAGTGCAAAGAATAAAAACATACCAAAACATTTTAGGGCAGAGGTAGGATTAACTGCAGTGCAGCTGATTATTGCTTTATATGGTTTTAGCAATGCAGGGTGAAGAATATCCTTTAAAATAGTGCTTCACGTTTCCAGAATACATTGATATGTTGTCTGTTTTCTCCTGATCTTTACCACTTCTGCCCTAGCTAAAAGTAACTGAACAGAGTAATTGAAGCTTCAGTTACAGAGCCACTTTGATCTGGTACATATTGCACCCTTAGCTTCTAGAGGTCGCGGTTTGGTCAAAAGGGATCAGGGACAGAAAGCCACCTTTTCCAGTGGCAACCCAGAGTACTGCAGATGTTCTAGGACTTGAATTCTTGAAGCAGAGGATTGGGGTAACTGTCACAGTTATGCCGGCGCACTACCCACCCCAGGCAGAGCTGGGGTTATCAGCTGTCAGCTCTCATT
>NW_009647418.1:75009-106418 GCF_000708025.1 Charadrius vociferus
CATGTTAATTTGAGAAGGTTTTGCACGAGGTCCAATTTTTCTTAGAATCTGTGGTCGTTTTCTAGCATGTTATTTTATTTGGCTCTGCTTTTGTGACAGTCTGTCCGAGGTAGAAAATAAGTCCAATAAATAATTATAGACAGTAGAGGCTGCAGACTGGCCTCCTAATGGCCTAACTGGTCACTGACTGTCCACCCTCTTCAACAGAGATGCCTCATCCAACTCTTCTGTCTACTCCAGGCTGTCCTCGTCCGTATATCCAGAAATCCTGGGAAGAAGTTCTGTATTGTCTACAACGTCACAGCAGAAGACAACCTGAGAAAGTGTTTCTTAATTTGAGTTGGACCAGTTTCATATATGCTAGCATCAGGATAACCTCTCCCAACTCATTCCAGCTATGACTCCAGATACAGCTGTAGACCTTTGAACAGAAGGAATTCTGGCTGCAGGAAGCATGCTTGTAAAGAGGGGTGAATTAAATTTCCTGTCCTAGCTCATCTGGAAGCAGAGGGGTTTTATCCCCTTTGTATTTTGGGATTAAATTTTATTGATTTTTATTTCACATACAAAAGTAATCATGGAAAGCAAGGATCCAAAAAGTACTGCCTGTATGAAGTTCCCTAATGATACCAAAATTGAATGTATAGCAGGTACTCGGTATTCCCTTGTTTATGAGCTTAGCTAGGAATTTAGGAAAAGGTGTGCTATCTTTGTCAACAGTTAGTGTGATAGTTCAAAAGGTGGAGGTTCACTGAATGAGCCCGAGGAGTCCTGGGAGAAATTCTGATGATTCCTGTGCTGATGTAACTAGACACTATATTATAATGCTTACATGGGAGAAGACAGAGTTACATTTTTGGTATCTCAGGAAGTTCTCAAGACAAAGTTGTCTATGATATGCTGGTAATTAGGCTTGTTTTCTTTGATATACAGAACTGTCTATAAAATGAGGTTCTATAGCACAATGATCAGCATGACTTTGCTAAAATGCCAGGAGTTGTCTAGAGGGAGTCTTCTGAAGATACTGTAATTGTTCAGATTAAATGATCTGCCTCCATAAAATCTGCAAACAATAAATAATATTAGGTGTTTAATCCCCTTTCCTTGAGAGTTCTTGGCATGCAGAACTGGAAATCAAATAATTGGAGGGAAACAGTCTAAACCTAAGTAATTTGCTAACAGAAGTTAGTGACAGAGAGGGCAGATCACTCGTGGGTATGTTGGGGTTTTGTCCTCTCTTTCTCCCCGGGTCACATGCAGGTGTTTTATGGGTATTTCTTCCACCTCCATTCAAGAGGACATGCCCTGCTTTCTGTATGGCGTTGAAGTAGCTACAGGACCTTTCCAACAGTCTGGATAACCTCATGCACATTTAGTGTCTTTATTTTTACCCTGGTGTTAGCCAGTGTGATAAATATAATTTTAAACTTGAGGAGGAATGATTTCCCTTAAGAACCTTAAGGATTCCTCATCATCATGCTTGTTCTGTGTTTGTGGTACTTAGCACTGTAGTCCGTAAACCTTTAGTAGCCCCAAGGCTCAAAATAACAACTCCAGTGGGACAAAACCAGTTTGGTACCTATTACAAAAGAGACAGCAAGTGAGTAATCTCCTGTCTATTAAAAAATCTAATATTAAATGCAAAAGTGTGTCTTGTGAAGTATCTCTAATGGTGCTGTTGATTTTCTTTTCCTTGGAGTAAATCTTGTAAGAAATAATAGTAATTACTGAGAGAGTTGGAAAGTGAATGGATGACTTAAAATAAGAGCTGAGGATGAAAATATGCCTGTTGAGACATGGGGATTCCCATTTTTTGGACGAAAAAAATCATTAAATCAAACTATCACTTGTAAGTCAACATACAGCAAAGTGTGACTCAGAAGGTTTACAAAATTATGTAATACAATCTAGTATCCATATAAATCATAAAGCTAATCCTAAGTAGATTCCTACTGCGAGTACAAGGCTGAAGTTCACTGGGCATTTCAGTTATTTTGAGAGTCAGCTTTTTTCTACTCAGGAAAAACCTTCCCTCCCAGGAATTTATTGTATAGAGTTCTCGGGAACTGGTGGTGTGTCTTAGACCTCTTTTTGAAGAGTTTCTATTGAATTTAGGACAAGAGGAAATGGCGTCAAGTTGCACCAGGGGAGGTTTAGGTTAAACATTAGGAAAAACTTCTACACAGAAAGGGTTATCAAAGACTGGAACAGACTGCCCAGGGAAGTGGTTGAATCGCCATCCTTCAACATATTTAAAAGCCATCTAGATAGGGCTCTCAGGGACAGGGTTTAGAAGTGGGCCCGGTAGAGTTAGATAATGGTTGGACTTGATGATCTTAAAGGTCTTTTCCAGTCATAACAATTCTATGGTTCTATGAATTCCATACCAATAGAAGAAATTGGGCTTTGTTAGGGTAATAGGATGCCTTGTCTTTGTAGACATCATTGATTTCACCATATGTGCACACACATATATGTAAAAATCAGTAACAGGACAAAAAACGGAGGTGTAAGATTCCATAGGCAATGCTCTCTGTGTGATCACCGGATATTTTGGGTTACATGAAAGGAGTGTGCAATGTGATTCATTCCTCCCGCTGCATGGTAATCTGCAACAGCAAGCAGTACTTCCACCTCTACAACACGCTCCATCTTCTGCAAATGTTTTCCAGCCTAAGGTGTAATTTGCAGTAGAAATTTTTAGTGTTCTGTAGAGCTGTTTTAATGTTCAATACGCTTTCAGTTTGCACCGTTGTTAAAATCTGAATCTCGGTTTTAAATCCATCCTCATTGTGTAAGTTTATGAATCGTGTTTTATGTATGATATTTTGACACAAAATGGAGCATAGGAATGCACAGAAAAGATGTTACATAAGAAGGTAGACAAAACTACATTTTAGAGTGTGTAGGAGTGGGGAACCAGGCTATGGCTTCTACTGCAAGTAAGGGAGCCAGGAAGACTGGCTTGGCGCGTGATTCTTTGGAAAAGTACAGCGATCATTACACGTTTCCTTTTGTTACTCGGGAACCCTGAGAGCTTTTCCATGCAAGAAGTATAAATATGATTTTATGTTAGGTACACTTCAAACTGAGTAACTGACAGCTCTGCTGTTTTGCCTTTGATACAAGACCAGCCTAGGCTCGTCACGATGCAAAGTCACAATCCACCAGCGAATATAACCGTCTGGTAAAGAGCCCGTCTACCGCTTGTTCTGCGCTCGTGTTGACAATACGAAGAGGAAGGGATCAGTTGGCTGTTATGTCTCTGTGGCTGGAATTCATTGTCAGGGTGGGAGTTGAGGGATTGTCTGCACTTACATAAATGTGTTAATATTATTCTTAGTTTCAGGGATTACCTGAAGCTAATATTCAAATGTGCAATTAGGTGGATGAATGACTGCTATCTCCATCCTTTCTTAACATAAATTTTTCTCTGGCATATTGCAAGAATGCATGCCTGCCTTTTCTTCAGGTTTAGCTGAAATACTTGTAGAATACCTTCGATGTGACAAGATATTATCTTTTTAAAAAGTCTTTATTCACTGGAATCTTTCCATAATCCTAGTTTTGTGAACTTCGGCATGGGGACTGTGGAACAGGATAGCTATTCAATTTATACTGCTGAGAGTGAGACTATATTACTTTCATCTTCTATTTCTTACACTGCCTTTCTAAATCAACTGTAAAATCAATCCCAAAGCATCTGTTTCTGCTATTTATATAATTTTAGTTTTGGCTATGCCTTGGTGTGCCAGAGTAGGTACATTAAGGTTTGTTTATAGTCGCATTGGCAAGTACAGATGTGCTCTTATCCCGTATTAAAGATGAAGGCTGTCATAACAAGAGACCAAGCAATATATGTCTACATGGCACAGAGTAGTGCCATGTGGAGATAAATGGGCCAAGTTGACTGCGACACTGCCACATGCTCATTCAGCAAGCCCTGCTCACTGAACGACCAGCATCTTAGAAAATAGGACTGTATCGTCTCATACGTGGCGTATCACTGTGAGTGCAGAAGAATGTAAAGTGCCGAGTGGAACTTCTTAATTTTCAGTTCATTTGAATTTTACATTTAATCTTATACTCGAAAGAAAATAATTAGCTTGAATAATTTTCAATCCAATTAATCTATTCCTAAGTGGCAAATATTGTACCTGGAAACAGATCGATTATGAAGTGTTTCCTCTGAGATGCATTTTCCTGTTAATTGTTGAAGCAATTAATTTTTTACAGAGACATGCAGGTCTTTGTGTGAAGCAGTTAAGACAAGGAAAGCACAAGGCTTAGAAGAGAACAAAAGATGACTATAATAAAATACTAAGATTATCACAGAATTAATAAAGACAATGTATGTACAATGTGTTATATATGTTGTACATACATTATGCATTTGTCAACATCTATAACAGAAGCTTTCAAAAGTTTCAGAAATTAGGACATCTTAGAAATAATCTTTCATGCATATTCATTAAAACCACTTTTACTTACATGAACACATGGTACTTTTTTTCATAGGATTATGGGCAGAGAAGAATCTGGCAGACAAATCTCTATATGATGTGTTTTTCAAAATAATGTCTCCCCCCCACACCTGAGAGTTATAGTTTGGAAATGTGGGCAGATTTTTATAGGGAAAACAAAAGTGCAGTTTTGCATTTTGGATCCAAATATCCAAACGATACTTCCCTTGCCAATTCTTGAGTCCTCTCTTGAAAGCGTAAGAACCAGCATAATGTTCTTCTATTTTTTAAATGTTTATTTCCAATTCTAAACAACTTTTAACACGAACAGACAATGCTGTTCTCCTAAACTCTACTGCATGTGGCTAAATGGCTGCAATTTTAACTTGGTTTTCCCAAGAAGTGTAAATCTAGGCACACCCCTGACATGAGAATTTGTATCCGAGTAGCTTCATTTTTGGCAAGGTTGTCAGCTACCGAATGGAGGGCTGGGCAACAAATCATTTTGAGTGGTCTTAATTACTTTTGTTGCTATCAAACCCACAAATAATATGTTCCTGTACTCTCACTGATACCTCTATATCATGTTAGAGGTACGCATACACACTCAGTTGGTACTGTCTATATTGCAGTTCTTTTTCAGTTCTAATAGATTGAATGAGGTTTGATTTTATGCACATTCAGTACCAAGAACTCAGTGGAGGAGAGGGGTTGTGGGTGTATTCTACATTTGTTTTGTATATTCTAGTGAGATAAACCCCTGACTTAGTCCTTAAGAGTCTCAAAAAGAATTACAATGTCTTGATGAAAAATTACTATTTATTCAAAATCAAGACTATGTTCTCATAAATGACATGAAAATAAATCTTGTTTGCAGTGGCTCTAAGCAGCAAACGTTCAAGGATTTAGCTGTCTCTAGTGCATGGGGATAAGTGCATAGTTTCAGAAACGAAGCCTTCCGATCAAGCCTTTGAGATGATGGGAGTCAGCAGTTGTTTTGTAAAAGCGGCATTTTCGCTCTTTAGGTTGCTAGTTTTGGCACTCTCATGCTTATGTAACTCTGGTAAAATATCTCCTGTTCAGGGGTTTAAGGGATTAATCTTGTTTATGAAAAGAAATGCTGCTTTTGCTTCTTGGATAAACCACAAATATAGATTTTACTCTACAGTTTTAATCACAGCTTGTAAACACATTGAGAAAGGCCTAATGAACTGCTAATTATAATCCAGATCCTTCTGTCAGAAACATAGAAATTATAGAAGTATTAAGTTATAAAAGAATGGACAATTAGCAGACAGGTGAAAACAACTCTTAGTTAGGGGAATTATTTACTGGCAAGCACAATCCTGTGTATACAGATCTACTGGCCAGCTGGGGTGGAAGATGATGCTCTTGTCCCGCTTTCACTTGAGAGACCGAGTATTTATTTTCCCATAACAAAAAAATATAGTAAATGGAACTTTTGAAAGTGGAGAAGGAAGAATTGTGCTGGAGCAGAGTAAAGAAAGCGAATCTTTGGATGGAGACTAAGAGGAAAAGCAATATGAGTAGTACAATGATCCTTACAACACAAACAGAGGAAGGGCTAGGTTACATTGCTTCACTTGCAACCCTAACATTCTTTTAATGCAGTTGCAATAAATGCGTTTGTTTTTCTATGCTGCTAGTTAGAGTAGTCTGTAAATCCTGTTAAAATTTCTGGTACTAACAGTTAAAATACTTTACCGATGGATGTTAACAGTGTGTTGCTTGGTCAGGTTGCCTAGTTCTGTAGCATGGGAACTATGGATGATCTGCCTTTCCCATCCTTTAGGAGTCTTCCTTTTAGCCGAGGTGCCGAAGAGAGGGATTCCTGGGAACTGAGGCAGAGATGTGGCCGTTCACTCACCTGTGAGCAGGGCAAAACTGGGTGTGTTTGAGCCTTTGATTGGTTCTCTCTTTCTGTATTTACCTTTTCTGCAGAGTTGTATCACAAGTGGGATGTCATCAGGGCAAATGTGTAGTGGGCGCTACCGAAGCATTGCCAGAACACTGCCAAAGGGTGGGATCGGGCGGTAGGTTAGCCGGGAGGAAGGGAACACTCCTTTCCTGAGAGTACCGGGGAGAGGTAATGGTGATGAGGATGGGTGTCAGGTTCGGTACCACCACATGCATGGACCTCGTGGCCAAGCTGTGAGGCACTCATCTTCCAGTGAAGGCAGGCAGGCTGTTAGGACCTGCCTGCTGCCTTCCTCTAAAATCAGGGCAATTACCAGCTACAGTGTGGCATGCTGTAGGGAAGGTTAACCAGAGCTATTTTAAACAGTCATCTCCCAAGGAACAAGCAATCTGAAGCTTTTGTTTATAATCTGGCTGTGGGGCAACAATCCTAGATACCATTTTTCATGGCAAGTTCTAAGTCACTCGGATGCTATGGTTTTAAGTAGTAAAAATCTGTACTTAAATCCATCAGAAAAGTAGCGTTTTTGGTCTGTGAGCGTGCAGAACCCTCCTGTTCTAAAATTAGAAAGTCAATTTGTCTGCTAAGCCAGGGGAACAAGAAGCTCTACATGCCCTCTGAAATTAGCAATGAAACAAGCTGCATTGAACTCATCTATAGCTTAACACCTTCAGGGCAGTGGCTGGAACCAAGACAGACAATATTTCTCTCGGCTGTCACAGTTATTTTACAAGAGGGAGAGGAGAGAGTTGCTTTGGTCTGATCTCTAAATGAAATAACCAGCTGAACTTTTAAAATCATCCAGAAGATTAAAGGACACTTCAAACAGCCTACTATGTCGAGTTTTAATTTATTCTGCTGAGTATCTCTTCCTTAATTGTCACAAAACTAAGACATTAAAGCTAACAGAGGCATGTGCTCTGTTAAAAGGTGCTGTTACTTTAGAGGAAGGTGTCACTGGAGAAAAGGAATGCAGAGGGAGGTCTTTCATGTAGAATAGACCTAGAAAAAAAGAATTAAGACAATAACTTAATGCTTTTGATTTTCTATGGATAGTACTTGGGAAGGATTTAACATTATTGTAGGTATGCAAGAATCTGTATCTTTTTTGTTACAGTAAAAGTGAGTGTCATTGCAAAGGGTTGTTCTGAGAGATATTAAGTAGATACGAAGGCACTGACCATAAGCAGCTTGAATTCCCGCAGTCTTCAGCAAAACTTGAGCCTAGAAATGTGAGGATTTGGAAAGATCTGGGTAGAAATTTGAAAATAAATTAGTACAGGTGCATATCAAGCCTTAAGAATTATTTCTATGACAAATAATTCAAATTAAGTTACATATATGTATGTGTTATTAGGTGGTTGCATTTTCAATATATTGTAGATTAAATTCACCTGAAATTTGTGCTGCGCTAACCACATCTCAATGAGTGTGCATAAAGATGTCAAGTTAATTTTTCAAGGTTTTTTCTCTTAAAATATGAGATTTTTTTCTGTCACTACATTAGGTCTTAATTTACATACTATTTTTGCATTCTGTGGATATTACTTTCTGTTTTGTTTGTACGTCAACAATATTCATGCCTTCTATTTTTAACATTGTAATATTCCTCCTATTTTAGAAAGATGTCAACAGGCAAATATATATATTCACGTCCCTTAGCATGCTGTGCAGATCCATTGCTAATAATAGGTGTATGATGTTTTTTTCAAAGTAAAGAATTTATGCTTATTTATGTCATAAATACAGCTAGTGGTACTATACATGTGCTAACTCAAGAATACATTTGTCATTTTTAATGAAGTAAATAAAGCAAGTAAGTATAGCTAGGTCAATTTTTCCTGAATTTCATTGTTTTTTCTTTGGGGAGAAAGAGGGATTTTAGCCAGGTTTTCCGAGGAAATGAGCCTTATGCTACCATGCTGCCTATGCATGTGTGCTTTAAATTTGACAGCAGCATAGCTGACTCGAAGATTGTTATATTCTTATATGTTTCGGGAAAATACGCAGGCAGTAGAGGGAAAAGACATTAGAGAGACCCCAGACAGCTGAATTCTTATCAATAGCCAATTACGGAAAAATCTTCAATAAGAGCTTGTACTTTCTTGGACACGAGAGTCAATCAACCATGAGACAGAGCTCTATAGGAAACTAGCTTTTACTTGCTCCATCCTCATGGAGCTGCTTCTTTTTCATGCTTATGTAATTTCCAGAAAATCTTGCCTTTGTAGTGCAGACCTGGCTTCAGTGCATAACAATTGTCAGTGTGTTGTAATGTTGAAAGGGCCCTTTGTCAAAAATAAGGTAGGCTGGATTTGGAGTTCAGTAAAGGTTCCACTTTGATGTATCCGAAAAGGAGGAAGGGGGAATTATTAGCCTAAAATGCTGCACATGTTGATGTTGGGAAGCTAGAAAAGTAAAACTGGGCTCCTGGGTAGAAACGACAGTGTGGCTTTTGCATTCGTGTGAGAGTAGCCTATGACCTAGAATAATGGTAATTACATTTGGGTTTTAATTTACTTGCTCCCAAATCTTCTAGCCTTTTTACCACCGGGATCCCTTCCTGCGCCAGGGAAGCTCTGCTGGAATACAGACAGTCCCAGGGAATCCGGCAGTTGAATTGTCTTTCCCAAGCAGAGCTGGGAAGGCTGTGGAGACAAGGAACCGGGTAGATGAATAGCTTGCTGCCCGGGGAAGTGGTTGAATTGCCATCCTTGGATGTGTTTAAAAGCTGTCTAGGTGTGGTGCTCAGGGACGTGGTTTAGAAGTGGGCCCGGTAGAATTAGATAACGGTTGGGCTTGATGATCTTAAAGGTCTTTTCCAGCCATAACAATTCTATGATTCTACGAATAGTCACGGAAGCAACCACCAGGTGCCTGTGGGAGCTCAGGGAGGCATCTGTCCTTGGAGCTGCTACAGTGTATTGTACAGTGGATCCGGAGAGGCACCTTGTCATCGCAGGCTCCGTGTAGACACAGCAAACTAGCCCCTGTTCCCAGGAGCTGTCTCTTAGCTGAGACCTGTGACCAGGCAGTGGGATACTCTGTTCAGGATGTGGAACTGGGAAAAAGCTAAAAACCATGGCTCTGGAAGCCAGGTGTAAAAATTCCCTTCCATTGGAATGCAAGGGAGATGTTTCCATCTCTCTTGGCTCTCTTGTTTGGTGCCGGTCCCAGTTTGTTTGGAGGGCTGTGTTCCCCACTAGTGCTGGGCTATATTCTCCACTGCCTGAGAACATGAGTGCTGTAGTCTAACGCTCCCAGTTCCAAGGGCTGAACCTACCTGGCTGCTTAACGAGGAGCTACAGCTGCATCCTGATCTGAATAACATCTTCAGTACTCTGTGCAGCTGCCCTTCTAATCCTCTCTTCATTTTTCCATGAATTACACTTATTTATAAATACACATCTCCTTGTAGTGCGCTCAAAGCTGAGAGCTGATAAAACATGGTTCAATATAATCCTCCTGTGAAAAGACAGGCCCAGTCAAAGCGTGTTGCTTTAAGGACATGCGCTGGCCTTAGCTGAAAGGGGCCACAGCACATGTGCAGGGGTCACTCCAGAGACCCCTGGATGAAGGGGCTCAGAGCAGAGGAGTTGTACGGGGTTGGGACGAGCAGTGGTAATTACCGGTGCCTGTTCTCGGAAGGGAGGAAGTTTGTCGCTTACACCTCCAGCCAGGAAATTTGTTTGTTCCTCCCTCAATTTCTCAGGAGGACGCAAAGCGCAGCTGACTCAGAGCATGAAAGCAGGTGATGTGTCTGGGGCCGGCTAAGTGCCCATTGGGTATAACAGCTGTACTTGATTCTGCTTTACACAGAATCCCAGACTGGTCAGGGTTGGAAGGGCCCTCTGGAGCTCCCCCAGTGCCACCCCCTGCCAGAGCAGGAGCACCTCCAGCAGTGGCACAGGACGGCGTCCAGGTGGGTTTGGAATGGCTCCAGAGTGGGAGACTCCCCCACCTCTCTGGGCAGCCTGTGCCACTGCTCTGCCACCCTCACAGCAGAGAAGTTCCTCCTCATGTTAAGATGGAACTTCCTGTGTTCAAGTTTGTGCCCATTACCTCTTGTCCTGTCACTGGGCACCACTGAAAAAAGACTGTTTTCAACTCCCTGGCACTCTCCCTTTAAGTATTTATACGTATTGATAAGATCCCCCCTCAGTCTTCTCTTCTCCAGACTAAAAAAGCCCCAAGTCCCTCAGCCTTTCCTTGTAGGAAAGTTGCTCCAATTCCCTCATCATCTTAGTAGCCCTTTGCTGGACCCTCTCCAGCAGTTCCCTGTCCTTGAACTGGGGAGCCCAGAACTGGACGTAATACTCCAGATGTGGCCTCACCAGGGCAGAACAGAGGGGGAGGATGACCTCCCTTGACCTGCTGTCCACCCTCTTCTTGATGCCCCCCAGGATGCCATTGGCCTTCTTGGCTACCAGGGCACACTGCTGGCTTGTGGTTATCCTGCTGTCCACCAGGACTCCCAGGTCCCTTTCCACAGAAAACAGGGAGGGAAAGGAGTAGATGAGGTAGAATGAGCCCTTTTGAGGTTAATATTGTCTGAACCCCACAGTGCCACCTGAACTGCGATGAAACAACAGTGCTCACTTTGAAGAGCATACAAACATTAGCTGTGGCATGGAAACACACCTTGCTACCTCTTTTTAACTCCAAAATCTAAAATATAAATTTTCTCAAGAGAAAAATGTCCCAGTAGGGAAAATGGAAGTCAAATCTTCAAGGTTAAAAAGTTCTGTCTAAACTTTCACGTTATTGCTCAGAAGAGTTACTTTTGAAAGTTAATAAACCACATGCGTTCATCTCATATAGCTATTTCCCTCTCTAAACAAATTGCTTTTATTGTCAAAACTACAAATTTAGGCGTTGTGATCAATACTGTCGTTTTATGAGCTGTCAGTAAAGGGACTTGAAGATGCAGCTTTGCTTGATTGTCTGGGAATAAAGATTGATCAGCCCCATTGCTTCTTCCGTATAGATCCTCGGTTGATTCACATACAGTATACAAAGCAAAGCACTATCACCTCATCCCTCTTCAAAATCGCATAGTCAATAGCTTTTCCTCTGTGCATTTCTGCAAGCACTTGAGAGTACAACCCCAATTAATATGTTAAGAAGGGCAGAGGAGAGGAACATGTTTTGGTGTCAGGGTCTTCCCCTGACAGAAAAATGTGATTTTCATTCCAAACTTTTCTTGGTCCATTTCACAAAAGGTATCGAGCCAAGACTGTTAGCTTTCACTCTTTCGCGTTTTCTTTTATTGTTTTTTAAATGAAGACAAGAAAAAGATGACTGCAAGATAACAAAAGGCTGCTGGCCTGCAGCAACTGGTGAATCGTGCAAGGCGTTTGGGGAGTGCAGTCAGTGTTATGTGCTCTTCCCATTGCATCAGCGAGAGAAGGCAGGTTGGTTTAAAGGAAGATGAAGTCTTTGTGTATACTGTTTTCAGAGAGTTTGTGGAACATAATTATTTCCAATAGAAAAAAGGCATATTGGCTGAGCTGAGTTATTTTCATTGTATATATTCAGTTACCAAATATAAGTATTGCGATATTTATAACGTAGGTGACTTAACGTGCTTATGCAGGGTACAGGTCTCACAGAGTCCACAACTTATTTAGAGCTTAAATTAGTTAAGGAATTATGTGTCTCATCTGCAGATTTGTAAGGGGGAAGGGGTGGTCTATGATAATCTTCCTATTCTTTGTCTGCCATATTAAAATTGTGAGCTCTTCAAGGCACAGATGTCTTATAATGTGATACTTGGATCTTATAAAATAATTGATTGATTGATCTCTGTAGGTGCTATTGTCATCCAAAGACTGGCGCTGATCATTTGGGGCTGGCTAGTATGGGTAGGTGTGTAGGTAGCTAAAGAAGAATTCAGGAAGAAACACAGAAAGTTTAGGAACGAAAATGACTGATCAGATGTGCAGGACTGGTGCAGTGGAGTGTAGAATAAGATTTACCAGCTAAGGGTAGAGGAAAGGAGCTGGATCATGGGCATGGGCTCGGCTCTGCCATGAGGACATGGTGTCACAGCTCGGCTGAGCTACCGGCTGTGCCGACTGAAGGGGTGACCGCCTTCCTTCCCCGGCTGCTTTTCCTTTGGGGCCTGACCTTACAGGGAGCTGCTTCAGGCATCTGTAGCAACGCTGTAGAAATACTTTGTTAGTTTCTCCAAAATGGCTTATTGAACACCCGATGTGAGTGCCAGAAGGAGGGGAGGAGGTGCCGTGGGCAGCGAGGGTACTGCGCACCCAGGCAGGGGATGGCTATGGCCCTTGCCAGCAGCAGCTGGCAGATAGCAGCATCACACTCGGTCTGACCTTAGACAAGTGATGATATACTCGTAGCTTAGTTTTATCACATGTAAGAGTGGGGACAATAATACTGTCTAGCTCCTAAGACCGAGGTGATAATATTAGGCATTACATGCTTAGTGTATATAAAAGCTTTTGAAGTCCTTGGCTGGAAGGCTTATAAAACACAAATAGAGAGATATAGTGGACATCGTTCTGTAGCCAGTCTAACAGTCCTGCACTTAGCTTTTGGTTTTCACTGGATCTTTTCCTTAGGCATGTTAACTTCGGTTTTATAGTCTATCAGGAGGCACTGCATTTAGCTCTCCCTGTTCGAGGTTCACTGACCTATAATCCTACTGAAATGGAGTGTAAAGCCCATGAAAATTTCACTGCATTTGCACTTAAGTGGCATATGGCCATAGTGTTAATTAAAAAAAAAAAAAAGGAAAAAAAAGCGATAGTCCTCTCGTCTCCATGGAGACTAAGCATACTGAGAGGGATGGGAGTATAAAATATTTTCAATCTGAGGTTGAAAGGCAGAGATCAAAAGTTGTTCTGGTTAAAATGCTGTGCAGATGTCAACATGCCAAGTTGAATGATAAGGCCTTTTGCACAAATACTTTGCAAAATGGTTTGGATATGAGATGAAGAGGAAATTTCCTGTACCATTTCTAATGGGTTACTGGAATAGATCTTGATGTATATTGTCGGTGCCTTTGTCAAATTTCTACCAGAATGCATATGTCGGAAAGTGTAGTACCCATCCTGGCAATAAGGAATTCTTGGTTTACAAGGTAACATTCAAATTCTTTTAGAGGATTATAAAAACTAAATAAAAGAAGATCTGGCAGAAATTGCGACATTCTGTGTGATTAAGCTGTCTGGCTGGCAAAGAAGTCTATAAAATAAGCTTTCCTGAACACTTGCCTTAGGAAGGGAAAAGTGAGGAGGAGAACTACATGAAAAATATTCCCTAAAATGGAATAGCAAACTTGTTTTTGTTGATAGCTAGTAAATTTGGTTCAGTGCTATTTTTCAGTCATTTGGAGAACAGGAAAGCGTAGCTGATAAAGCGTTATTGGGGAAAAAAAGAATCACATTACTGGTTAAACGGACAGCAGGAAAGAATGAACTTTGGAACTATTTGTTCCCAGGTGAATGTAGAAGTAACATATTGGTGACATCCAAGTAGCATGTTTTGCATGATATTAGCAAAAGTGCATGTTGATGTGGGTTCTGGGGTTGAAAAACCACTAATTTGGCTTTTTCCATCTCAAAGAATCACATCCTGTAGAATGATTTGCTCATAATGTTTTAATATCAGAATTGTGACGTCACAGTGGCTTACTCTGAAAAGTAAACTGGTCATTCTGTAAGCAGCAGAACTTCAGAAACTTGGTTTGTTATGGATGTGTGTCCTACATTTTTTCCTCCTCGTGCCATTCTGCACTGCTGCTAGTATTATGCATTCCTCACATCCTTCTCCTTCCAGAATTCCCAGCTCCTTCCCATGTTCCCTCATTGAAAATGGGTGGGCAACATCTCTTGCTGAATCAGCACTGACGCTGTCAGGATGGGACGGACAGATAAATGAACTGACAATTTGCCTCTGTAAGGTTATTTCCACGGGAAAAACAGGTTAAAAAAGAACAGGACCATCTGGCTGTTCTTGTTGCTTATGATTAGAAATTAGTTTATTGAGTGCCCCATAGCTGATAGTAGACAATGGTAGTTTCTTTTATTTTTTTACCTATGTGGATCTGTTGCTCTATGTTCTATAAATATAGCCTAAGATGTCAAAAATTTAGTAGACTGAGGGGGGAAAAAAAGAGAAGTAGAATTCAGAGAAGATAGTTGAGAGGTTTGTGCAGACAAGTCCTCCTGTTACTGATATGGATGCCACCTCGCTGACTTTGGACTCCTCGTTTATCGAACAATCACAGGAGGCAGTTAAGTATGAAAGACTTTGTTGTCTTCTTCTCTTTGGGTCTGATTGTGAATTTGCTTGAACAAGGATTGTGAGGCTGAATCTGTAATTGCATTTTGCCGAAGATATAACCACAACAAGATTTCTATGTTTAAGTATTTTTTCAGTATTATTCAAAAAAATCAAAAAAGGCCCTGTCGTCTTGCTACCTTTAGACCATAGCTGAACAAATACATCATTTTGGAAAGACACAAAAAAAACCCCACAAACAAAAATGCAAAAATATATTCAGTTCGGTATTGCTGTCTGCCTTGAAATTGGTTTCCTCTGTCAATAAACAACTGAACAGATGGAAAGGGTCTGAAACAAAGGGAAAACATTACCTAACAAAAATGGTTAGTGCTTGTTATCTGGAGAGAGTGTTTAAGTAAAGCAATCTTAATGTAGGCAAATAAATTAAAGATTGGCTTGCAATATAACGGAATATGATTTTTTTAAAAAAATGACATTGTTCAATTTTGTTTTATGAAATGTAGCGAACTTCTGATATAGGTGCTGGCACTACCAAAAATACAGATGGTTTTATAACTGTTAATGTGTCTCAGCAGCCAGTGCAGCATTTTTCTTGTCATGTTCTGTGTGGCAAACGTAATTAATGGACTGGTTTGCCCTGCCTGTTATTTTTGTTCCCTAGGGTCAAACCAACAGATGATTCCCTGAGTTTCTTCATTTGCTTGGGATAATTTAGTAACAAGCGTTTTTGTCTGTCGTGGATCCTATTCTGTATTTGTTTGACCCTGTAATGGACCGGCTTCAAGACATAGCTCAAATTTCGAGGCCAAATTTTGCAAGCGACAGTTTGGAAAGTAATCCTTTATTTCCCAGAGGCTGAAAAGTACACCTACGTTTTTAATACCTTTTTATTTGTTAGGGTATTTGTATTGAATCTGCTTATTCTTCCCTAACACCCTTTAATAGAAACTAGACGTGTAATTAATTTAATAACAGCAGCTGGGTCAAAGGAATTATTTCATGCCACCTCACATTTAGTAGGAATTAAGACATTTAATTTTGAAGACTATTGTGTATGCAGGAATTTTCAATTTCAAAAAGAGTAATTAGTGCTATTGTTAAATTAATTGGGTTTATCTTTGGTCAGCTTTATATCCCAGAATGACTGAAGAAACAGAATAGTTAAAATGTTTACTTAATCGTCACTGTGACTATATTAATGGCTGTTCAGTTTTGGCACACAAAGTCTTTGGAACAATGATATACCAGTTGCTTTGGTTTTTGTGATTAGCCTAATTTGAAAATGGAAACTGCATCTAGCATGCACCTGAGAAAACGTATATGCATTCAACTTCTGGTGTGCCTTAAATCATAGAGCCAAATTTTGCTAAACTTAATGTTAAATGTTGGTGCATGTGGGGCAGATTCAAGTGAAACATAGTACTCTTTAAGTTAAACCCCCCCCCCAAACCCTCAACCAGTCTCATTTTTTTGTTAAATTGTGATTCTGGAGTAGGAAAAACTTGCCCCTCTCCCAACCAAAACCCCTTCTTCTTTGCAGATCAAGACACAGAGCTCTTAAAAAAATACTTCGCTATGTTCACTTGCAACATTAATTTCTTTGCCAAAGCTCTGACTGGGTGTTTAGTGTTATTTAAAGGACAGTGTGAATAGCCCCTGGTGCTTAATTTGGAATTTATACAGTATCCCACTTCTCTTAAATAAATCCTAGTGAAGGAAACATCTTTTATATGTAAGGAAAGTTGTGATTTCCACCCCGTTTATAGTCATGTTTTATTTAGAACATTCTATTTCCTCTTCTCTTGGTGCAGTATCTAAATTCTTTGTCAGGTAATTAACTACATTAGGTGCGTTAGATTAAAACACTTGAACATTTTTTGGTCAGAGAAACAACATTTAATGAATTAATTCAGTATACATTTTCTCACTGGGAGCTTTGTGCTCATTTTCTGCCTGTCCAAAATTGCAGGAGCTTTTGCAAGGTTTTGATGCAAATGTGCTGCCCTGATGAAGGCACTTATGCTGTCACGTTCCTATATGCATTGGAAGCTCTTTAATGGCTCTGTTGATATATTTTTCATGTTTTGTCCTGTTCCCTACCTGGTTTAGAGAGCTTAGTACTGAATGAGACACAATTAAAATGTCAATTGTAACATGGTATGCAAAGCATTTTGTGACTTCCTATGATCAAAGAATTGTTGAGGTTGGAAGGCACCTTTAAGATCATCAAGTCCAACCAGTAACCTACCCTGACAAAACCACTTCTAAACCATGTCCCCAAATACCACATCTACCCTTTTTTTAAACACCTCCAGGGATGGCAAATCCACCATCTCCCTGGGCAGCCTATTCCAATGTTTAATAACCCTTTCAGTGAAAATTTTTTTCCTAATATCCAACCTAAACCTCACCTGGCATAACTTGAACCCATTTCCTCTCGTCCTATCACTTGTCACCAGGGAGGTCAGCCTCCACCTCTCTACACCCTCCTTTCAGGTAGTTGTAGAGAGTGATGAGGTCTCCCCTCAGCCTCCTCTTCTCCACGCTCAACAACCCCAGTTCCCTCAGTCATTCCTCGTAAGACTTGTCCTCCAGACCCCTCACCAGCTTTGATGCTACCTATCCCTTGGGCAATAACTTCACTCTCAGATCATCTCTTTTCTCAGGGCCACCAATAGCAGTTCCTTTGCCTTAGGGCTAGCAGAGTTGCATAGAAGGAACTAAACTATTTCTCTGCTGTGGAAAAGGCAGAGCACTCGAGCAGTGGAGAAAAGCAGCGCTCTTGAATTTGAGGGTTTTGGAACGCAGTTATCCAGCTGCATTGGAGTTCGGGGGTTCTTTGGGGAGTGAGTGAAAGCGGAGAAAACAGTGGAGGTAGGGAGATGTTCCACTTTCATGGGTTTGAAAGAGAGGAAGATTTTATAAGAATTGAGATGCTGCTTTTTCATTCCTTCTTCCCCCCCTGCCCTGCAATTGGCTTCTGGAAAGAAGTCATTTTCTGTAAAACCTAAGTACAAAGAAGTATGTAACCCAGTGCTCTGGCACGTGCCAGGGAACCAGGAATCAACCTACCTGAGTTCCGTGTGATGCTCTAGCTGCTACTGCTGCAGACGATAGGGAAAAGTTGTTATGCAAATTAAACAGCCACACAATGAAACCGTGGGAGCGAGGACTAACCAGCAGTGCATTGTCGACATGGAAAATGGCAGGAGTGACCTCTTTCTTGGCGATGGGCACTGTTTCATTGCTCACACCTGAACAGAAATTTGAAACTTGCTTTGACCGGTCTGTTATATCCATATTGATTTTACAGTTTTCCTTACAATTAACAGATAAGGCGCTTTTCTACCTCCACTCAGCATGTTATTTATCCTTCCCAGACAAGGGTTATTACACGCTGTCTCTTTTTCAGGCAAAATCCAATAAATTTTCTGATCTCTGCTGTAAAACTGGGCCAAACGGATAGTGCAGAGGAGTCATCTGTCATGATTCCTTCTTAGTGTCTTGCAGGAAATGAGTAGCTAGGAAGAATATACCAAGGCTGAAAGATGTCATTCCCTTCTCTTAGCTCGACCTCAGACAACCCAGTCTCAAACAATAAAGTTTGTATGGTGAAATTCACAACTTCTTTCTCTCTGCCCCTGTTGTTTTGTTTAAAAGAAATTGAAAGCCTCACAAACTGTTTGGGCTTCTGTTCTTTATTTGAAATATTTTATGGGGGTTTGGATAGAAAAACATATCACTTCAGTTAGCATTGGCACCATTTCTTTAGTTGCATGTCATTAGTATGCACATACTTACTCTCCTCTTGATTACTCTAGCTGCGACAGAAGAGGAGGTGGGAGATCAGTCAGTGTAACTAATATTCATCTTGTAGGCAATAGATAAAACTATGGTAAAGTTAAAGGCAGAAAAGTGAATGCCTTTCACAGAGCGTCACAGACGGGTATGGTTAGCCAAGAAGAGAGGCTTCATTTGGCTCTACAGGAAGTTTTAGAAGTGTGGATTTTGCATAATTACTATACTGCTTTCTTCACATTTTCCCAACCTACCTCTGTAAGGCTGACCTACAACACGTGTTATATCCTTCCCTAGCTCCTGATTCGCTGAAGGATTTAAGTATAGTCTTAAATCTTACTGGCATTGGTAGGACTTGAACACTTGCTTGAAATTCAGCAATGATACTTTATTGAAATAATTATTCAAAATTAATCTTTTGGACGGGTGGAGTTAAGAGCATGTTTCAAGTTAAGATGGGGACAAACTGGAAAAAGAACAAATAAGAGCTGGAAGCTATGGAATTGTGGCAATGAGGACTGTATGGCAGGAGATACCGGTAAGGATCTTTAGCTAGACTAAGTCGTCGGACATCCATTGCTTAATAGGATAACCCTAATTCATGGAAAAGGCTGGATAAAAGCTAAGCTAAGTCAACAGGCTCCCCTAGACTTAGACATGCTTTGGATTGGGCTGCTGCTGAGACTAGTGCCATTTGGGCAGGCAGCCTTGGAGTGCTATGATGATGTAGGGTCTTATAATAAACAAGACAAAGATATTCTAAGGTGGGTAGCGATTTTGGTTGCATCAAATTTAAATTTGCAAAACTAGAAACTGAACCTGAGATTAGACTGTCAGAAATGCTTAAATACTATCTTCTGCAGGCAGGAGGGTGGGGAATAAAAATTTCAGTGTCCCCCGTCAGGCACGTGCATAATTAGTTTCTTTAACGATCTTGACCAAATGGAATTGAAATCTTTTTCCCTTTTTCCCATGCTTTCTCCAGTTTCTCCTTTCTACGCTGTTCAGCACTGGTGATACAGAACAAAAAGAAGAAAATTTTCACGCTATTTCTTGTCTGGTTCCAGAGTGACCAATAGGAGATAAATCTGTCAAGTCTTAGACCGGACTATTGTGGCAGACTTTCTCACTGAGGAATTAATACCTTTGGGATCACAGTAAGAAAGCGGATCAGTCAACTTCAAAGTTGTGAAGTGACAGCTTTCTCAGCTCTTCTCAGAGGTTGCTGCTTGGCAGGTTACCTACAGCTGGTTTTGAATTAGTGGACATAGGAGCTTTAAATGTATAAACGTGGCTGGGGAGGGGAAAGGGGATCTTGCCCACAATTATTTAAAAATTGAGCAAGAAGAGAGTTTGAATTGTGAAGGTCACCAGCACAGGCTGAAATGTTTGACAGCAGTAGTTCTTCATCCTTGGGGATTAACGTATTTTAGATTCAAACTGATAGTTAGATAATGCTGCATTCAACATATTGGGGGTATTTGCAGAATTTTAATAGTAAGTGCAATAAGGGAGGCATTTATTTCATAAAGTTTATGCCAGTCTGGTCTAGCAGCCAAGTGAGCTGATTAAAGTTTGGCAGACCCTATTGACATTTCTAATAAAGAAATCACTACCACAGCAGTTTTCCTGCTTAAAGCAACAGGAGCAAGACTGGTAAAGAAATAAAACCTTTAGAGAGAGAAAGAAACTGTTGACAGCGGCTTTTAATTTCCTACATTTAATCACTAGTGCTCAGCTTTTGCCACCACTGTAACATATAAAACAATAATACTGGTAATATATTCATTACCCGTCATTTACTTGAGTGCCCGGAAATTAGGAACGTGCAGAGGCTAACTTATACATAATGTTATAAGAAGATGGAGAGTCTATGGAGAGTGCCATGCCACGGTTGCAATAAAATAATTCTGTGGCAAATTTATTCTAGACCTTCTAATTGGCTTATTGACTTAGATTTTCCAGTCTTATTCACGTTGCGGATTTCCCAGGGGGAGCTTCGTAATTTGGGTCCTTCACATGTTAATTCCTGTGTAAACCACTGCTCAGTGTGTATTGCGCAAATCCTAATCCATACTGGCTCTACAAAAATAGTCCCTAGCCTTAAAGCTTGCTGCTGAGCTCTGAAGGACCCCAGCATCAGTCAAGGTTACCGAGCAGGGGAAGGGAAAGGCAAGATATAAATACTGGAGTTCACTTTCACAATCTGGAGATGAAAGGATGCTTTGTATGCATATCTTTAGGTAAATTAGATATCATGGGTCATTTAGGTTATCCTTATCATATTGCAATGAAAACTAGATTATTAATTGCACAACAATATTAATTCTGAACCCATTTTGTAGCACTTTTCATCTGAGGTTTTCCAAGTATTTTATTACTGTAAGAAAAAGAAATCGTAAACCTTAAACAATAAAATATGCTTGTCCAGAGTGTTTTGGTTTAATACTGTCATGATGTAAAGCCAATTGTTTGCTTTGAGAGTGAGGAGAGCACATAATATAGCAGAGGACTTGAGTAGCTCTCCAATGGATCAGGAAATGATATGTCACCCTGTGTTGTGTCAGAAAGTGTTTCGGAATTGTGGGCAGAGGATCTGTCTGGCATCTAGTTGGAATTCTGAACAGGAAAAAGTTGGTATAATGGGCTTATTTAAGTTTAAATAGCATAAATAAAGCGAAGAGAAAAAAAAAACAGCTAGCAGATGCAGTATACTTTTGCTATTGTAATTCTATCTTCAGTAACTGCTTTTAAGCACTGCACGTTATTTGGTGTGGTGATATTTAAAGGACCTAAAGTTTCAAATGGGCTCAGAACCCATTTAGTTATAAGAGCTAAATCAGAGTTTTAAATTATATTCCCACATCTGTTTTTACCCTTACTTATTTTGGGAAAGCCATTGCTATGTTTATTTGGCTAATGAGGCCATCTCATTGTCACCACTTAGATTTTTTGAAGCTGTTTTTAGGTGTTCTCATAGATTATTCCTCAGATTTTAAACAAATTCCTGGGAATGTTGTGAAGTCTTGTCTTCCTTAAAGCCTCACCTTAAAAACTCTCCAATATCACTAGCGGCTTATGTAGCTTGTGGGTCTGTCTAGTCCCGTGCCTCTCACCCTCCCCGGTATCATCCCTGGGCTTCCCTACATGTCTGCTGTGTACAGTCTTGCTCTGTTCTTTTATAATCCCGTTGCAGGCTCCTGGGGCCAGGAGGCATCTGGTGCACTGTGTTTGCTACCACACCTGCTACACTGGTGCTTGTATCATGTTCTGCATGACCTCTGCTGAAAAAATGAATAGTTAAGTAAGTGAATGTACAGAACTGAGTTAACTATGTCACTTGGGAATTCTCCTGGGAGCATGTGTTGATGAGAAAAATTTTATGAGCAAAATTCATCAAATGCTTTACACCACTTCTAACTTCGCTGTAGCGCATGACGGTATTTGGTGTTAAATTCAGCTTTGGCTTTATCGTATTTATCCACCATTTATTTGGTCATTATTTGCCTTAAAATAAACAATGTGGAAATGAAGCACTGGGGACAGGCTAGGTTTGTCAACTATAGAACTATTTGTTGTGCTTTCCATCCCATGTGTCTGTCTTCCCTTTAGTCTAAAGCTCTACAGGGACCAAAGGAATGTAGAAAACAGTGTATGAATTCTCCAAAAGTCTGTCTCCCACAAGGTACTTACTACTTTCCAAGCAAGCCCTTGGCTGTCTCTGCTGCTGCTGTATATTTAGGGCAACTAAGATGACTGAGGGATTGGAGCATCTCCCTTACGAGGAAAGGCTGAGGGAGCTGGGACTCTTTAGCCTGGAGGAGAGAAGGCTGAGGGGAGACCTTATTATTGTGTACAAGTATCTAAAGGGTGGGTTGAAGGAGTATGGAGCCAGACTCTTTTCAGTGGTTCCCAGGGACAGGACGAGGGGCAATGGGCACAAGTTGGAACATAGGAAGTTCCGTTACGAATACACAGAAAAACTTCTTTACGGTTCGGGTGGCAGAGCAGTGGCACAGGCTGCCCAGGGAGGGGGTGGAGTCCCCTTCTCTGGAGATTTTCAAGACCCGCCTGATGCAGTCCTGAGTGATGTGCTCTGGGCAGTCCTGCTTTACCAGGGGAGTTGGGCTAGATGATCTCTAGAGGTCCCGTCCAACTCTGAAGATTCCGTGATTTATGATCAAAGAGTACTTCAATCGTTTCTAGGTAACTTCATAATACAGTTGTACTGTCCAAATACTGTATGTAATGGGCAAAGATTTATGTACCTCAGATGTGTGTGCAGCAGACAGACAGAAGTAATCTTGAAAATCTTACCATTAAAATATATACCTTTTGGCAAATACCTATGTCAATAAAGCTTAAAGAACTGGCAGATCTTATATTTGAAGTAATCTTTGCATCCGCAGGTAGACCAGTTTTCTGTGTTAGTGACCTCTTGCTTTGGATGAACTTTTGTACATACGCTTTGTGACAGTTTACATGAAAAAGTGATTTTTAATGTGTATGGTTTAGCACCCTGTAACACATCTCCTAGCTTGGAAATTGAGTTGTGTACAAAAGATGCAAAAATCAAATCTAAAAATATATCCAAGTGTCAGACTAAATTAAAATTCATGCTTTGTTAAGTGTACAGTACAAATAAAAGAGGTCTTGGTAGAAGCAAAGCTGCTTCTTCTGTTTAGCAGTTTAGCAAACTGGGACTCTGGAGCCTCAAATCTCTTTACAAATGCCCATGGTGTTGAGTTAATGGTATTGAGCAGTATGGTTAGCTCTTGTAATGTTTCAGTGTAATTCCTAGTTTGCCAGAATACCTGATTTTACTTTTGCAACAGTCATTATAGTGTATCTTCAAACTGAATTTAGGCTTTATACGTTTCCTTTATATTGTATCATCCATCTTCTTCCTGTGAGTTAAAACGCGTGCCAGATGCTGTAGCACACCTGTGGTTTGCAAACTGTTACTCTTGTGTGATATATAAAGTACAACTTTGGTCAGCCGGTGCGTATAATGTGAACATAAGCAGCATATGTAGCTTCTGTGACTGGTTAAATTCGGTGTAAATGAAGTGACTTGCATGTATACGTCTGTGCTGAGTTTTTCCTATCCTTTCATGTTTAGTACTCAGCCCTGCTTTAAGAAGGGATTTTGGAGAAAGAGCTTTTCTGTATCAAATACTGATAGCTTTTGCAGACTGGGGATCTTTGCCATGGTCCCAACAGGTTCTTGAGCCCCGGAGCAGAAATGCTGTAGCTGAATGTTCCACACTGTTGATTTTGTGCTGTTTCAGCAGTGGAGATATCAGGAGATCTAAGCACATATCTGAGCTGAGGGCCATAGCTTCTTTCAAAGTATAAAATCCAGCAGAGTGCTTTTTGAAATGGGCAAGTTGACTTTTGACACAGAAGCATCGATTTCCTTCCTCTCCTTTGAATTTGTGTTTTTACGTTTCCTTGATTTCTGACATTTTGCAGATTTTTGCAAATGAATGTGATGATAGATAGGAATAAACTCAATTGTGAGAGTCAAAGATGAACGAGAGAGCAATGCAAAGCAGGTTGGGAAGGGAAAAGGTGATGGGAGCGTTCAGGCAGTGACATAAGGGACATGTCTACCAGATAACACAGAGATTTCAATCCTACAAAGGAATCACAAGGTTTTTCTGTCCCTTTCTCTGGTACCCATTAACCTTCACGACCCTGAGCAAAAGTCCACTCGTGTCTTTCCTGAAACCCAGGGGCCTCTGGATCAAACCAGTAATGTACTTCAACTGGAAAACAAGTCCCAGCTCAGGACAGGTAACGGAATGGGCGTTTGATTTGGTGGTGGTAGCTCTCAGATTCCTTGGGAGAGCTTTGAGCCATGGTGTGGGCTTGAATGTGCTTCATACGTACCTTTCTCTACCTGTTTAAGCCATTTGAGCTATGCCAGCTCTTGTGCTGTGGTGCAGTTCTCTGTGAGGGTAGCTGCAAGGAGCAATCATCTAAGGATTCTCTGTAAATTAACATACTTGGAAGATTGACTGTAAAATGTAGGAAAAGTCAGGCAAAGAGTCTCTTCAGTGGTGAAAGGGTATTTTACCCCTCAGTGCATCGAGATGTCCTCTGGTGAGCAAGAGCTCTGAAGAGCTTTCCTGTTTGAGAACAGCTGTAATACCTTATTTTATTGCCTTGGTGAATTCCAATATGCATTGTCACTGTGCTTTGTGAAATATTGCAACTATCTGAGGCCAGGGCAAGTTTTCCACGGAAAAATGATAATGTTCTCCTTGCTTTATTTTAATTAGTATTTTAGTGGAAGTGAGAAATTTGCTGATTTATGTAACTCTTTAAACTGGGGCAGGGCAGCAAACTTCAGAGTAATTTATTTCTTGACATATATAGTGCAGTGATTTTGAACACTTTTTGCAGCAGTTTGCAATCCTTTTCTGCAGAGCAAAATATTCACCTCAGACAGTGGGATTTCATGAAGTCATCACTGGTTTGTGCACTTGGTGATTTTTTGCAGCCTCATTTGTGAATTTTTACTGTATGGCATCATGCAGGCATGATTTCTGTCTGCTGTGCTGAGCTATTTATGCAGATTGTTTTAAGAATATGTTTTTAACCAATTTAAGGAAAAAACAATTATCTATTAACTTTTTTCTGTATGTGAATATCTTTTATGAACAAACAAAGATAAAACTGGGCTTTTAGCAACTAGTAACAACCAAATATGAGTCTCATCTAGTTTACACCATTGTTAGACGATTGTAGTATTTTTCCGTACAAGCCATACTTGTAATACATAAATCAATCTAAATAGAAGAAGCAAATGGATGTACTTTGTTGGGAGATTGATCTAGAGCCTGAGAAAGCCAACAAGCCTAAGGATAAATACATTCCACCTGCCAGTATCATTCGTAGTAATTCTGTGCTTAGAAGTTAACTGTGAAACTCCAGGCATCTCCACCAAAACCACCTGGAGAATAATCTACTACTCTCCTGTTTTACTGTCAAACTCTCAGGTATGTCATCTTTGTTTTAAAAGGCTTAACAGTTGTCCCTGAGCATTATTAATTCCTACGGTTGGTGCATGTTCGGGGGATTTCGGTGAGGAGTCTGCCTGTCTGCTTCTGTAGACAGACAGACCACTAGATTCCTGTCTGCAACTTCAGCAGCTTGAATAACTATGTCTCTGCTAATACATAGTTTCCAGCCCACCCTTGGACCTTGACCCTGATAAAGGAGGTATTAATATTTGAATAATATAAAAAAAAAAATTGTAAAATATGTAGTTTTCCATGAACATAAATTCTCATTGTCTTAACTAGAAATTCAAATGCTTACGCTCAGCCATCTGCTTCAGCTCTCTCTCTCCTGATACTCCTTTAGCGTTTCTCGCTGGGCTTTACTTACTCTTGCGTTTCTTTGTGTGGATGGAAACAGTTTTCATCATAAATCCTTTAAGAGATAAGGAGCTCAAAAGTGATCTTTATTAATTCCAAAGAAGATTAAAACCAGGCAGCAAGTAAAGAAGAGCATAAGGGCATTTTGTCCATCATGACAGCCATGGCAGAGTGATGCTAAAGAAGAGCTGACAAGAGTACATGGAAAATATTCCTTGTTCAGGTCCAGTACTGGATTTTAAACAGCCATGAAATGCGAATGTCAAAGGAGGATCCAGCTTCCCCTGTCACTGTTGCTGTTCTCGTTACATTAAGGATTTGGGAGCCCAACCAGGGACTTAATTGTGAAGGACCACTATGGAAAATAGAGACTATGCTGGCTTAGTCCCTGATGGCATAATTGTCCCTTGAGATAAAAAAATATTTGAGTTAGTGCTGAACGAGTTAATACTGAGACCGAAACAGTGTAGGTGTGTCAGTGCGATGCTGATTAGTCTTTCTAGTTTCCCATCATGTATTTGCATTTCTGTTAAAACAGTGACTCTCCTGTACTGGAGTTTTCCGTTTTCACACACCCTGTCTGTTCCTTATTATCGGACTATCGGAGCACCACATAATGTTTCGTGTGGTTATCACCCTAACATCTTGGTCAGGTACGGAAGGTAGAAATAGGGAGATGAGGCCCAGAAAGACTCCATGATTTGTCCACTGTCACAGGAAATGTAGGATTTATTGATTTGTTAGCAAAATGATGCAGTCACTTACAGCAGACCCCAAGATTGCTGATCTACAGATACCTAGATTTAACCCCCCTTTTAAAATACTTCTGCTTTGAATACTGAGCTTCTAATATTAGCATTTCAGGAATCCATATTTATTGTTCAGTTACTGGCTCTATTTTCAAGGACAAAAGTTGTTTTTGAAGTGCAAGGCAGTGGGCCACAGTACAGGTAGAACTGAGAGAGATATAATGAATAATATAATAGATTAATTTAACCAATTATGTTTTGCAATTGTAGACAAGAAATTAAGCATGTGATTTCAAACTGTTTTTAAGTGCAGCATTCTAGAAAAAATATGCTTGTCATGCTATCGTTATGGTGACGGAGACAGCAGAGACTAGTTAAAGGAAGATCTTTGGGTGTCACAGAGTTGCATGTTCCACTAGAGTTTTCACCTTATGTGCCCAATTTGTCTCATTCTTCCATGATCCTTAATGGGCTGCCACAAATGGGAAAATAGGAGGCATAGTTCCCTCTAGTGTACAGCTGCTGCAGGAGTTAAGTGCTGTAAACTGTTTTGCAGGCTTCCTACATACTGCTTGTGAAAACGTGATTATGTGGTACTCATTACATTTTCTAAAAGTTGGCTTCAGCATCTTATCCTTTCAATACATCAGCTGGTAGAAGCCTTCTCTGATGATGTCCTGTTTCTGTCATGATGGTTTTTTACTGCTCATGAGGATAAATTTTGTCCTTTCTGTTGGCCCTTATGAGTCTGGAAGATTTTTTTCAGTGCTTCCTTTCTCTCTCCCCTGTAATTGCAGTGTAATTGATGTGGGGCACTTTTTAATTTGCCTGTAGATTCTGGTAAAGACTGTGTACATGCCATGCTATTATTTCAGTACAGCTAAGATTTGTAGTAAACCCTGGTACAAATCATTTCACATTCTCACCTGGTGATGAGGACGCACCATTGGATCTGAATGACTCCAAGCCTGTAGTATGTTCCCCTGTGGCATTCATCTGCCCCAGGAAATGAGTAATGTTATTGTCCTTTGTTTTAGAAGACAGACTCGGATGTGTATTTTTATGGTAGGAAGACTTCAGCAGCCCTGTAGGCTTGAGTAATTCCCACTTCTTACGCAGCCCTTGGTACCCACACTGTGCTGGCACCAGCCTTTCTTCCCCCAGTTCCATTTCATGGACATACTGCTCTGAGCACCAGGTCAGTGAACTGATCCATGTTAAAAATAACCCATTTTTGGCAACTTTTATTTTTGTTACCCAAAGTAACAATTTGTGGCATGAACCTATGCCTAGAGGCTCACAGAAGCAAGAAGATTTTGGCCACAAGGAGCTAAGGCACGCTAGGTTTGGCTGTGAGGTTGACCTAAATTTCCTCCCACCAATGCCTGCTCCCAGGCTGCGGTCGTGGTCCTCTCAAGACAGCTGGCACAACTCTGTGAGGCCACGCTGTGAAGAGAGTCGCAGAAACTCTCAGGAAAAGGGGTACTGACAGTGATCTGAGTTGAAAGGCAGACCCGACATTGGTGTCTCTTGAAACGTCCCTCTGAGATGAGGGAGGCAATTGCTTTTAGGTCTTCCCAGTCCTAGTCTGCAACACAATCAACAGCCAGTGCCTGATCTCCTCTTCTGGACTAGCGTCAGATGTTGCCGTCTTTTGCACAGAGGCAATACTGGTGCGGAGAAAGTTCACTAATTGCTGAATCTCATCATATAAGTCTTTATTGACTTCAGTAGGCTCAGCTGAGCTCCAGCACAGTCCCACTCTCAGGCTAGTTACACAAAACTCCGACATGAAAATGTGCTTAACCATAGGCCTGTGTTTTTCCAAGTGGAGAAAGGTTTAAGCATGTCATTTTAAACTGATTTGTGCATTAATGTCATCTTAAGTCAAAACTATTTACGTTGCTTGAATACTTGCCTAAAATCTTTGCTATCTTGGGGCTTTTCTGTATAGCAAGTGGAAGAGAATTTGGCATCGGGTAATTTGTTGAAGGTGACACAGGAGGTCCATGGCAGGAGCTGGAGCAGAACCCGTTTCTGCTGACTCACATTCCTCTACTTAGACATGATTTCTCCTTCCTTATGGAGGCGAAAGCAAACTTGGCACCTCGTCCCTGCAGAGTGCTTACGCTTCCCCTTGGCTGGCACATGAACAAGTCTAAATAGTGAACACTTGACCTCCTTCCAGAGAGTGTTAACAATAAAACTTTTTTTCTACAGCAACAACAACAATTGGCATAGATTTGTAGGCACTTACACATCACTTTCCTCTGACAGGTGGTGAAGTCTTGCTGGGAAGCAGCAAATTCTCCTCTATTTGCTGCTCTCTTTTTTTGTCATTCCTTTCTGTTCCTCACCTGGTTGGTAGCACCCGAGTCCCGCTTTGCACTGCAGAGGTTTGCTGCTGCCACTGTGTGGTGAGGGAGATACGGGTTAAGCAGACAGACTGCTTTGTCCCGCGTGGCTTAAAAATGTTCCCTAAATGAAATCACTGTATTGAAAAAACATTTTTTTGAAAGCTTAACTGTGCTTATGTAAAGGCTTGCTTGTATAAAATGTCATAAAAATCAAGTCTCATATGGTATCACCGTGCTAAGAAGAGAGTGGTTTCTCATGTAGATTTGGCATTTCTCGGCTGTTGTTCCTGTGTAAAAACAAAAAACAACCAAAAACCTCCATGAAAAAAACCCAAACCCCAGTGTACTTTGAGGGCAATACTATAAATTAAAAATCCCTCTGCAACTATAAGGCTCGTGGCTGGCAACCAGTTAACCCTTTTTTGTGGTTCACGAGAAAGAGGGGATCTGAGGTTGCAATTATCTGTCATAATACTCCACATTGTAGTAGGTATTAACGTGTAATTGCATTTTGGACACAAAAATGAGAATGTAATTTACAGGGCTGCGTCATTTACTAATTTCTTGCTTAATGACTGTAGTCTGTGCTGCTCTGACAGAAGGTACACACGCTGCTGAGCGAGCTGCTCTTCTAACTGTGCCCTGATTATACGGGAACTCTGCAAAAGCCCAGCTATGATGAAGGATTCATTGAGGGTTTGTAAAAAGGTTGTGTGTTACCTGCTACCATCCTTGATTTCTGCTGTCCATTTCAGTCTCCTGGCAATTGTTTTATGAGTTTCATTCTGTGACTAACTGAGAGCAGTGTCTCTTTTGGGGATATTTTCCTCAACAGTTAAGCACTGAGAATGTTCCTTCTGGGTAGTCTCAGCAGTCTGTTTGGGAGCATCACATTGCTTCCTTGCAGGGATATAGGAAAGAAAATAGTTGCACAGCAGGGATTGTGCTGCATGTGGTGGTGTTATTTCAAAAGAGGCTTGAGGAGGATTGATCTCGAGCTTCACCCACAAGGTGAAAGTAATTCCTCTTATGTAGTAAGGACGACTCCACAATAGGATTGCTTATAAAAGAATCTGCATTCCTTCTGTGTGTATGGGTGTGCTCGTGCTGCTTAATTGTCATTCAAAATTGGACTTGCCCTGCTCATATCCTTTCACACAAGATGTTTATTAACTTAGTTTATTAAAGAGAGAGGGCAGAAAAAAAGATATGTGCCCCATCCATTTACAAGCAAACCATCTGCAGGCTGGCATACCTGCTACGGATCTCCTGGGAAGGGATCCTGTCTTGAAAGAAGACCGATGTGACTTAGAGAAGCTTCTTGTCTAGTCTATGGCAAATATCGCACTTATTTTTTTCAGGCTGCGGCAAAAAGCCGTCCTGGTGTGGAGCACGCCATGGCACATCTTACATGCCTAAATGTTACGTTGCCCTTTGCTTTTGCATGAATTTTTCTCCATCATTCTTCAAACTATTAGATTATTTTTAAGATATCACACTTGACTGTGAAACTCTGTTTTTTCCTATAAATAAAGAAATAGAATTACCTTACCATCAGGAACTTTTACCTTGATTTCAGTTCCCCTGAAAATGCTTGGAAAACCAACCCCACCCCCCCATCTGCTGTGCCTAGAAGGATGAAGTTTAGAAGCCCAGAGCTGTTGAAGGCCCCTGTGTGTAACGGGACTGCCTCACAAAAGTGTTGACAGCTCAACATAAGGACTTTGTCCTCTGTGGAGAGGTTTTTGGTTGCTCTCAGTGTTTGATAGGAAGAAGTGGCAGGACACACTGCAGGTTTCAGAGGGGCAGACTTCTTCATCCAACAAACCAGAACTTCTGTGATGCTGAGTTATACACTGGTGTGACATGGAGCGCTCTGTAGATATCTGGGCGTCACTGAGGTTTAGCACCTATCCATATCTGGGGCAAATCTTTCAAGAACCTGTTGCAAACAACTGAACGGGTCACCAAACATGCATAAACCAAGCAAAGGTAATGTCCCATAAATGTGATTTAGATTAAACATTAGGAAGAAGTTTTTCACATTAAGGGTGGTGAGGCACTGGAACAGGTTGCCCAGAGAAGCTGTTGAGGCCCCATCCCTGGAGGTGTTCAAGGCCAGGCTGGGACGTGGCCTTGGGCAACCTGGGCTGGTGGGAGGTGTCCCTGCTTATGGCAGGGGAGTTGGAACTCGGTGATCTTCAAGGTCCTTTCCAACCTAAACCATTCTATGAGCCATGTGCTGATATTTTCCTGGTTGCTATTCAGTTCATATAATTTACGCAATGTTGCATGTTGCGCTAGTAATAAAAACCCATGCATTTTATAAAAATAAGTGAATCTTAAGAGACTGCGACTTCAGCTCAGCGTTTGTAGTTTGACATAAACTGCGAGGCCAAGCCGTCAGGCGCATTAGGGGCCTTACACAGGGTGGTGTTTAG
>NW_009647418.1:106429-175013 GCF_000708025.1 Charadrius vociferus
TCAGCAATGTTTCACTATCCGTTAATAAAATCCAAAGGTTACACATTGTTTTTGTGATGTCAGTGACAATTTACCACCACAAATTATTGAAAGTGATAATTCAGTGGAGTGATTCATCTGCAGTGTGCTCTTGTGTTCAGGGAGGGAAAGCGTAGCTCGTGTTGTTTAGCTGCTGGCACAAAATGACTAGCAATTGTCAGAAAGCATTCATTTTTCTCTCTTGACATTTCCTCCTAGCAACATGTAGTATATACATTTCCTATAAATTATAAGGCTTTTTTTTCCCCCTTTCCTCTTCCAATTCCTTGTGAGGCAACTGCAAAATATTAAGTACAGGGAAAAGCACGGACAAGCATGTAGCAGGTGTGTGACCCTCAAGGCCTGCAGCAGAATTCCTTCCGTGAACCCCCAAGCAATGTTTTAAAGGCGTTCAGATTTAACTCTCATCTGTTCTTACCAGCAGCTCTGAAGGGGATTAAAGAGCTTCCAAGAGTTTTGCAATAGCTCTTGAGAAGCTAAGAACACACAAAAATCAAGCCTTGAAACTGAAACAAATACCATTTCTTATACCTGAATGGTTTTAGAATTGGTGTCATTTCCAAGAGAAAAATAGAAAAGCGAAGGCAGGAATGTTAATAAATTCCACAGTATTTCTTAGCATGAAATTATATAAAAAAGTGAAGTCAAAGACATGTATATGTTCATGTATGTATGTATGTAAGCCATGCATTCTTTAAACTTGAGTGTGCAGCAGGTGCTTTCATGAGTTGGATAACTGGAGGATGAGGCATCACCTTAAGGCTGTAATTTAAAATCAGTTCCATATATCATTATTCTTTGCTTTATGAGCTACCAAGAATATGTTGGGTGCTTTTAAAATATTCTGAACTATAAGGATGCCACAGATCGAAATCTAGACAGACAACTGTATCGTGTTTGGTGGGAAAGGGGAGGATTGGTACAGAGTTCGTGTATACAAGCTGAGTCATATTGTTTCACGGCATGGCAGGACAGTCTCTGAAAAAGACTTTGCTGAAGACAGGATAGGTCAGTATACGTTAGAGCTGCATGATGAGCATGCTTTGTAGTTTAGCTACACCAGCCCCCGCAGCGAAAATTACTTGCAGATGGATTCCATTTTGTCAAGATAAATATTTGAGGTGGGCACGGGACAAGATTTTAATAAAGGTTGTAGCTGGATCCCAAATATATCCACCTATCCTTGTTATCAATGTCACTAAAATTCAGTGCTGTCTTTCAGCAGCTTTTCCATCGTGAATACAGTCTGTGCTGCTGTGGAGTGTGTCCTAGAGGCCAAAGAAACCACCTGAGTATACTGGTCCTTGCAGGAGCACTTTCCTGGCCGGTTCTGGAATGACTTTGACTATCTGTAGGCAGAATCTTCAGATACAGCAGTACAAGAACTCTCCAAATTACGTTTACCTGTTCATGACTTCACATGCCAGGCAACCTCCAGTTACCCTGTCTGCTGTAGTAGAGAAGACACTGAGCAGGAGAGATTGGCGTCATCATTACAGAGACCTTGGGTTGTTTTCTTGGTTTGGAAAGAGCGCTGCTACTGTCTTTCTCAAGAGCAAATGGACTCTGGCGAGTAGAGGTTACCTGCAAGGGCGTTCTGTGTTGTGTCTTATGAGCAATGCAGTATTCCTGTTTCCCACAGTCTTGCTACAGTCCAAAAACTTAATTATACTCTATTATTATACTAGCTCTTTGAGCAGCAGCTAGCACTTTACAATATTGGATCTTCTGCCTGTGATGAGTGCACAAAGAAGCAGTAAGGAAACTGCCACTGGACAGTATGCCTTGAGCATCTTCCAGGCTGTGGCCTTACAAAAGTAGGTCGTATACGTGAAGTATATGTTTCCAGCTTACAGTCAGCCTTTCATGCTCCAGTCTGGCTAGGATTACAGCAGAAAATTATTTTGGACACTATAGATCATCTTCGTCAGCAACCTGTATAATGCAGAGCTTTAGGATGTACCAGGTGTATCCAGAAAAGCGGTAGCCTCAGAGAGCAGCGGGTGTGTGCTGTCCCTGCGTGCCCTTGAATGCAGGAAGAAGAAATTCACTTTGCAAAGTCTTGCTCTAAGCTTGCCCCAAGGTGCAATACAACGAGGGTTAAAGACAAAAGCATTCTGGAGGACGGAAGGGCTTGCCAGATGGAATACTTACCCTCTAGAATTTCAGCTGAAAGGTAGCCCCGGGTCCTAGATGAAATAGGATTGCTTAAGTCAGCTCCACTTCTCAGACACAAGAACTATCAAAGTTCTTATATATAATTTATCCTTCTTTTTAGACTGTCCTTTTTATCTGCAGCTCTGAATGTGTTGTTTCTTTTGACATTTTAGGCTAGAGCTAACATTTTACTATTCCAGAAGAATCCAGATGTATTTTTAGGCTTTTGAACAATGATTTCCTACTTTACATGTTGTAAAAGGAACAAAAAAGAGAAAACTCAACGCCATACTCTAGACTTCTCTCTGTGGAAGTGCCACTCAGCTGCAATGCTTGGGGCAGAGCTAACCTCTGGTGGACAGCAGGATCCCACCTTAAAACAGGGTCTGAAAACATGTCCTACATTCATGCTAGAAATTAAAAGATGTGCAGACAAGTTGAAAATACTATAATGATTATGGTGACTCTTGTGATGCTTCATTAAAAGATTTTAAAACACTATCTTGATCTAAATGACTCTTAACACTGTCTCGTTTCCTTTTTTCACATATAGATAAGTGGTAGTTGCATAACACTTGTCTACCAGTTTCTCTCATCTCTCACTGCACCAGACTCAAATTGAAGCAAATTGTTCTTTAAAATTGAAAGTGTCAAAGGTTGTAAAATTGCCCTCTGAAGGTCTTAATGCTCAGCAAGACAGTCAAGCTCATGTACTCCATTTTGACCTCCTTGTTATGTGTTTCTGATGCTGAATACAACAGCAGTTGAACCCTGATGGAACTGGTATCTTCTGGGACTAAAAATCTGTGTCAAATATGAGCATTTTCTGCTGCATAATGGACTTGCCATCATCACCACGTTACTTTTTCCTTCTTTTAATATTCTACTCTGTCAAAATATCAAAACGTTTATTTAATCAGTGTGATTTATTTATGTCCGTTTAATATCAAGTCTTCCCTAAGTATAATCTGGTGTGCCTGTGTCTGGTTTTATTTTTCTCTAAGCTACATGTGTGCTTTTTTCAGCAGAAGCTAGCAGAAAGCAGTTGCTTAGGCCACAAAGGGATTTTCTTGTCGGTTTTCACTAACTTTTCTGTACTGTGCACTTGGAACTTACGGAATTTCCCAAATAGGGTTCTTAACATCATCAGCAGAGGGTGTAAGGGAAAGCGACTTCCCACCTGCCTGTCCTGTGCAGTGTCACGCATTCTCTCTCTGAAAGAGAATTTAATCCTTTCAAGTAGTGGTGCCATCTCAGCAGGTCACTCTCGTTCCTAATGTACTGTTCACTCAGTGCTGACTGTGGTATTTAGAATTGAGCTGGGTGGATATAGGAGATTTTCCACCTCTTATTTGGAGGAAAGGTATTTGCTCATTTTCTGAGCTGTTAGTAGATGTATCAATTGCACCTTGAATGGGGGTGTAGATATTATACAGTAGCAGTATCCTGCATGTTGATCTGTTAAGATATAGATACAACTCCTGGTCCGAAGTCTTTGATGCTAGTGTATTTATAGGAGTACGTGCTTAAAATCTAAGCTCTTAAAAAAATCTTATTTGTGGTAAATACACTGGAGTTGTAGATTTCAGTGAAATTAAGAGGCTTTGCGTCTTGACAGATACAAGATCCAGCCACAAGCATGGAAAAATCGGCAGACTCTCTGCGCCACCTGAGTTCTTCATAGAAATGGAGCACAACTTGATTTTCTCCTGGTTTCAGTCCAGATCTCGTGTCAAATATTGCAAGTAGGAATGAAGAACAAGGGGGTTGGTGCATTCTACAGAAATCTTCAAAGCTAGAGACAATTCTTATTCTACGTTCATGTGGCATAAAGGGTCTTTTCTGAAATGTTTGTGAGGAATTGGGAAGAAACATCGCTATGTCAGTACACGAATCAAAAGATCAGGAGACATGAGATAACAGCTGAATACCTTAATAGCCAGTCTGCAGTATCAATTGCTGCTTCCCCATCCCCCCCCCATCCCCTTCAAGTCTTTCAAGCTGTATCTATTCTACTTGTCTTAGATAATTAAAGCTAAGTTGTGTCAGAGATTGCTATGTGAACCCAGTCATTGAGGTACGTCGATGACCTAAGGCTCATCATAGAATGAAGTCCAGAGTCCAGCTGATAGTTTTGCCCTTCACATTGTTCCCCAGCACCTGCGGAGAGCCCTGCAGCGTTTGGAAGTGCTGACTGGACTTAGCACAAACCTGACGGAGTTTGGGAGCTTCAAGGAGGTTTCTGATTATCTGTTCTTCCACTTGTACAAAAAACTTGCTGCATAATCTTAGAAAAGCCTTCTGGTAGAAATCACAGCTGGAAAGGAGAGAAGAGTTAGTGCCATTGGAAAGGATAATCTTGGGTATAAGTCGCTACAGTTTTATTCAGCTTTCCGCCAGAGTATCACCACTGATCTCCAGTGGGCCCCTTCCTCCCTTAAAGCAGGCAGGCAAACTTGCGAAAACATGTTTGTTTGAAGTGATGCATGGTTTTGCAAACTAATAGTTAATTGACATTGAGGTATAAGGAGAGAAGACGAAGGGAGGAGATACATGGAATTGTAATGATGTATGTTTTATGTGTGGAAATGACCTAAACATATTGGGTCAGAATATGAAGAACTGGGATGGAATCACAGGGCCTGAGACCTGCTTTTCTTTAGGGTGACAGTGTGTTCAAACTTTGTCCTGAATGCCACTGCAGCGTGCTCTGATGGATATGACAATAGTCCAGGGAGTCAAGACTATTACAGTGGAAACTGCGTCCTCATTGATATGGTAGTATTCCCATTTATTTCAGCCAGAGACTGGGTTTTACCTCTTTTCCTACCTCTTCTAGTAATCTACTGTGGCACCTCTATTGCGTCGGATGGATTGCCGTGCAGACTGCCAGGCTAGCAGCAGTCAAGCTGACAGATCAGCACAGCACCATGCAGAGCTACTAACTCCTGTCTCCAATGTCACGCAGCGGTGGGAGTGAGGTGCCAGGCAGGGCCGCTCTCGTGTGCCTGCGTTGCTTCCACCCCGGAGACAGACCATTGCCAGCCACTCAGGGGTGTATGCGCTGCACCCTGCTCCGCTGCAGGCTGCAGAGCTCCCCAAAATCACCTTGTTCAAGTCGCTGCATTTCTGTGTTTTCTAGTTTTTGTGACGTGTGACAAGCCTGTTGCTATACCTGCATCTTCATAAAATGCTTTAAGATCTCTGCATGACAGAGACTATAGAGACCTCAGTGTTACGGTTATTATTACAACTATCAAAATGTATTCTCTAAAAAAAATTTCAAACTCGTACGTCGAGGTCTCCAAACATATGGGTAGAATCTCAATTGCCTGCAGTATGGCTAACTCGGGTTTTTTTTCTCCTCTTTCTTTCTCTCCCCCCTCCAGTGTCTGAAATAACAATTGCCTCTGCAAAATTCAGGGATAAGGCTGCAGCTGGCGTGTATGAAGATTTCCTTTGCTCCCACAGTGGGGTGTATAATTGACAGTAATGGCTGTAAAATCCAGAGCTCAGGGGCTACGGGTTTTTTTCAAGCCATCACTCTGGAAAATACAGAGCTTGATCAATGGCTGAGCAGTTCAGACTGTATTAATAAACACAGAATTTTAAAGATCTGCTTTAAGAATAAATAATCAATTCAGTTTATAATCCTAACTGTTGTTTAAAAAGGACTAAGAGTAATAATGAAAACAAATTAGCCTTGATTTAAATATTAATCTTATATGGTAATTGTTCCTGAATAAATATTTCAGTTGCAGAGAGTGGATTGTATCGTCAAACATTGGAAACTGTGCTGCAACTGAATTCAGTGTCCTGTATTTATGTTTCGTGAAGAAGAGCTGAAATGCTTTGAAAGCTTTCTTCTGCTCTGTCTGTTCTCTGTGTGTCACCGCGTATTACGGCGTGCCTCCCTGAGTGATGTATGCTAACTGAAGGAAGGAAAGGACGTCAGATTGGCACAGATTCCTCGCTGGGGTTGCTTCAGCCAGATCAAAATGATATAGATCTTCATAAAACCGGCACCATTCACTGCACTGGGGGCTTTGTATTGTCTAGGAATGGGAAGCACAGCTAAAAATTCTCTCTTGTAGTTTTAGGAGGAGCTGGTGTTGCTGATACTGGAAGTTAGTGCGACTAACCTAACCTGCTTACACAATGATGTGCCGCTGAACTTTTCTTCTTTAAATAGACAACTTAGATCTCTGGTCATTTAGAAAACTGCATCATCAGATACTGCTTTTAGTTTTCATCATTTCCCTTTCCCTGCTGAATCTTGTGGAACTCCACTGCATTGGTGAAGACCAGAATTACCACCTCAACAGTCCCCAGATTTGAAGGGCTTCAAAACAAACTAATGGAGGACTTAGTATCTTTAAAGTAAAGACTGACAAGAACACCATTTTTCCAGTGACATATTATACATTTGAATGCAGTGGAGTGGAATAATCTGGCTAGAAAAGAATTCAGTCTTTGAAATCTAACTTGTCTTTTATGGACTGCCGTGGGCTTTGCAACTCATGGAGACTAGGAAGGTGTGATATGGAAAAACTGACCATTCTTCAAGGTATTGCACTCTGATGGATGTACTGCAAAAAAGTTTAATCTATTAATGGAAAAGGATGAGGTTCTGCTTTTGTAGCATCTCAATGATCAAGACTTGTTTTTTGAAAATCCTAATTTAACCCTGAACTCTTCTTTCTGACCTGTTATGAAGAATTTTCACTGACAAATCTCAAAGCTCTGAATCATATTTAGCATGTCCAAAAAATACAGCAAAGTGGTGAAGCAGCTTGCGGAGGGTCACTCACTGCTATTCATTGTGTGCCCTAGGATGCTGTGATACAGAAAATAATCATATTTCCTTTTAAATTTATCTTAGCCGTGCTAGTGGTCATAAGCAACCCATCAGATACCAAGTGTACTCTGTGCTGAGGAGCTTAGTAGTGAGAGGAAGACTCATTTGTTGGTGATAAAATTATGAGCTTTGGTTTACTGCTTTCCTTATGTAGTCAGGATGTCTGGAAGCAAAAGTGTAGGTCATGCTCTTAATTATGTGGGAGACCTGTTTCAAGGGTTCTGTATTCCTACAGGGGTCATTTTCACGCAGCATTGAACAAGGGTCAGGAGTAATTCTCTCCACGTATAATTTGGTGAATTTACTGAGTTGAACTGGTGATTTTGCTGATGAATGAGAGCCCAGCTCAGCAGAGTATTTAAATTCATTCCTATTTAGCAGAGTACTTACACATATGCTTAACTTATAAAATGAGATTGAGTCACAGAAGACTGAAAGAGCTTGCTTCAGTGGTTTGCTGAGCACGGGTCAGCTTCTGAACTGGAACTTTAAAAAAAATCAGGGAGCCATAAAAGTTAAGGCGTATTTCAGTGAGCAGCCAAAAGATAGAAGCCTCGTTTCTGTGTGTTTGCTTCTTAGGAATGAGTGAGTACATGGATTCTTAGGGACTGTAGTGCATCCTTTCTGTCAGAGGGGTTAATCACTTGGTCTCTCCTCTTCTGCTGTCTGCCTGCTTCCAAAACGCTTAAGAATTCTTAACCTCTATCCTTCTCCCTCGTTTTCTTGAAATTGGTCTGATGTTATTGGAGGGAATGACAGACACACAGATATACTGATTGCATAATCCTTTCTTTATTAAGGAACTAGGCAAAAATGAAAAAGGCTTGTTACAGCCATATCTGCCACTGGAAAAATTATTTCTTTCTAAGCATTTTGCCCTATCTAATTTTAAACCTTTCCAGTTCTTGTGTCTGCCATTTCCTTTTGAGACTCTTCCACTGTCCTTTTTGCTTTGAATTTGGTCCATATTTCCTGTTGTTTCTAATTATACTCTCCTGCCTACCTGCTCTAGCAATTTTCTCTCCTTGACGCTTAAATCCTTGAAATATGTGTGGAAAGTTAGCACTTTCTGTTTCTTCTGCCTTTTAAACCTCACCTACTGATTTTTCAGAAAATCACCAACCTACCTTCTGCTCTTCTTGATGTTACTTCAAGTATCGCAGAATCAGGCCCTCCAAAAATCTGGCAGATTATTTCTTCTCCCATTTTTAGAAAAGGTTGTCCATTTCCCTCAATCGTTGTGGCTCTTCCTTGTACGTTATCCTGCTGTGCAGTGAAAGCATAACTAAAGCCAAGCAGCTTGAGTAAAGCAAAAGGAAAACCAGGCCTAAAAATCTGTTTATATTTGTAGACTGTAGTGATAATATTGGCAGTGCTGTGTTTTAATTCTTTGTGTCATTTGGTTGCTTTTATTACTCATAACAGCCACCTGTTGGATTTTGCCACACAAATTCGCTACACATAGTTATGAGGTTTGAAGTATGTGGTCTATCTGAATTTTCCATCTTGCTTGGAGGAGATATTTTAAGTCTACATTTCTTGGTGATTGTGTGTTCCAGTTAACGTACCCTTGAGGATTTTCCATTGCAGTGAAAGAAGAGTAGTGTGTATATTTGCAATGGTTTCATGTTAGCCTTGCACAGAGAGTTTACATTTAATTAAGACATTAAAGACTCAAAATTGGACTATGAAACTACAGTGCAAATAGCAGTAAGAGTATAAAAAGAAAGAAGAGTCAATAATTCAAGCAATCTGTTATTTAGGTGTCTGCCATGAAATCAAATCCTACTTGTGTTTTGATACACAACTTTTTCACCTCTGATCTTATTGTCATCTTGCTGTGAAGCTCTGCTATTCATGAAGGGAAATCTGATTCAGAAATTTCTATAAGGGTGGCAAATTTTGCAGTGCCCCTGAGTTGAAATTGATCTTCACTTGCTGCTTTTCCGTGTTATGTAAATGATTTATGAACCTGATGAAACTGTTAATGATTACTAGCATTACCGAATTCATAATTATAATAATTAGGGTCTCTTTTCCCTTGCCTCCAGTTCAATAAAATCAATATGTCTTTTTAAAGAGCTAGATGTACAGCTTTCCACTCTCAATTATAAAGATTTCTAAGTACGGTCCTGAGATTCTTATAAGTAGAAGCAATGCAATTTTTGCTGCTGCTCAGCCCCCAGAGTTGGTGGTTGTTTCCCACAGAATCTTTTTTTAAGATCCAAGATTAGTATCTTCAAACATATCAACAAAAGTGGATTTAAAGCCCAAATTACATTAGATGGAAGATTGCCGTGTAGTAAGGAAGCTTATGTGATGCGATATGTCTCTAAATTGGAGAGACATGGATTTGATGGATGGACCACTTGATGGATAAGGAACTGTGGCTGGTTGGCCCCACTCAAAGGGTTACGGTCAACAGCTCAATGTCCAAGTGGAAACCAGTGACGAGTGGTATTTCTCTGGGAGTGGTACTGGGACTGGTGCTGTTTAACACATGTTGGTGACATGGATGTTGGGATGGAGTGCACCCTCAGCAAGTTTGCCAATGACACCTGTGTCATTGCCAAGTTTGCCGATAACAAGCTGTGTGGCGTGGTCAACACAAGGGCAGGGATGCCATCCAGAGGGACCTGGACGGGCTGGAGAGGTGGGCCTGTGTGAACCTCATGAGGTTCAACAAGGCCAAATGCAAGGTCCTGCACGTGGATCAGGGCAATCGCATGTGCAAATGCAGGCTGGGCGGAGAACGGGTGGAGAGCAGCCCTGAGGAGAAGGACTTGGGGGTGTTGGTGGATGAGAAGCTCAACAGGAGCCGGCAATGTGTGCCCGCAACCCAGAAGGCCAACCGTATCCTGGGCTGCATCAAAAGCAGCGTGGCCGGCAGGGGGAGGGAGGGGGTTCTGCCCCTCTACTCAGCTCTCAGGAGACCCCACCTGGAGTACTGCATCCAGCTCTTGGAGGCCCCAACACAGGAAAGACATGGACCTGTTGGAGCGGGTCCAGGGCATGGCCATGAAGATGATCAGAGGGCTGGAGCGCCTCTCGTGTGAGGAGAGGCTGAGAGAGTTGGGGTTGTTCAGCCTGGAGAAGAGAAGGCTCCAGGGAGACATTATTGAAGCCTTCCAGTCCCTAAACGGGGTCTACAGGAGAGCTGGGGAAGGACTTTTTACAAGGGCATGTAGTGATCGGACAAGGGGGAATGGCTTCAAACTAGGAGAGGGGAGATTTAGATTATATGTCGGGAAGAAATTTTTTGCTATGGGGGTGGTGAGGCTCTGGCCCAGGTTGCCCAGAGAAGTTGTTGAGGCCCCGTCCCTGTAGGTGTTCAAGGCCAGGCTGGATGGGACTTGGAGCAACCTGGGCTGGTGGGAGGTGTCCCTGCCTATGTCAGGGGGGTTGGAACTCTATGATCTTCAAGGTTCCTTCCAACCTAAACCATTCTATGTCCATCACATAAGCTGATGGTATGAGATCCTCACTCTTGTTAGGTGATATTTCATATCCACACTGGCATGTTTCCTTAGTATTTCATGAAGCATTTCTGTAATTTGTGCCATGTCTGTTTTTCTCTCTCTTCCAATTTTCCAGTTATTGATTTAAGCATATTACCATTTTTACTGAAAAGGTACTTTACTTTTGGAAATGGCAAACAGCTGTAGCTGCATTCTGACAGAGTGTATTGAGATAAGGTAGTGAGAACCTACTATTTCTCAGCCTGCCTGCTTAGGTCGATGAATATTTAAAGTCCTCTTAAGTTCATCTGTAGAAATGTAATTCTTTTGTTTACCGCTATATTAGGGTAGGGAAGGAGTTGTTTGGCTGGAGGTGATTTGAGGACACAGAAATGTGGAAGGAATAATTTTGAATGAGGGAGCTATTATCAGCCATTACATGTTTCCAGAAGGTCTGCAGAGTTATTTAATGTTTTGCTATGAGCACTTGTAGCTGCATTTGGCCATACTATCCATTTCAATGTCTGGAGTGTGCTATGGTCTGGTCGCTCTGAGCAGTGGCTGATAGAAGGCTTCAGTTCCAGCCAGGGTGGCTCCTCTGGCTGCTTGAACCATTAGAATAATCAGGTTTGGAAGAGCCTTTCAGGGAAATAGGGATTTAAAATCCCAAAGTGCTTTTGAAATGGAGCTTGATAACTGTATGAAGAGATTGTATGGTGTGGTGGTTACAGTAGCAGGGGACTATCCATATGGACCAAGGTCCGGTCCAGACCAGCACATAAATGCAGGTCTGTCTTCCTTCCTGTGCTGAAATTTTTTCATGTAGAATGAATGATTTTAGCTTTCATATGCACAGCTGGTCTTTGTGTTTGCTTTAGCAGCTCCTGGACCATTTGCAGAAATAAGATTAGGATTGCTTGATCAGCAATTGCTGTGGTCAGATAGAAAAGGCAGACCTCACCAAAGGATGGAGACTGGGTGTACTCACATGCATGAATCGGTGCAAATTGAAGCTGTTATCTACCCTGGTGTCTTAGGACACCTTCTAGTGGAGAATTCTCTGCAGCACAATAGCCACAATCATAACTTGCACTTCCGATTTTCTTTATTGTAATTCCTCAGGGAGTATGCAAGGACTGCCAGGACGTACATCTCCCCTTATATCTCACCAGTCCTTCTGAGCTCAGGTGCCCCTCAGCCTCAGGCTCAAAGTAGTGAAAAGTCAGGTGCATCAACACTGGATGCAATGAGACCCCAAATGATGCCACTGCTTGACTTAATGGAATGGTTCACGCTAATGGGAACATGAGTTCCGTGGGCTTTTGAACTCACATGATTTTTAATGTCACAAGTACATCAAAAACTATGATTTGATTTGACAGGGCCTAGGACTCAACAGCAGACCTGTATTTCATCCTGTCTGTATGATTTCATCATGGCTATCCGATTATCCCAAGGTGTACGGAGAGGAAACATCTGCTCAAATACTAAAAATGTACCAGAGCTGGAGCAGGGGAGGGGTACTGTGTCTTTATCGTTACAGCCAAAGTAATTGCATGAGCGTACCTCTTAGCCTACCAGGTCAAGGTTGAAATATGTTGATAAAGCAAAACAGCGATACATATTGCAGTGTATGTCCAGAGATATCTGTTCCATACTGCCAACTTTAACACATATCATATACAAAACAGAGGTCAATATTTGCATATGCAATTACAGTCATCTTCAATTGATAAAAATTGGTAGGGAACAACAGGGCTTTCTGTATGTCCATCTAATTCCCTGAATAGTTATATATTTTACTAAACTTTTAATATTTGTATTATCAATCAGGTCTTTAGGCCCTTTCCTGTGCCGTATGCTTTTTTTCATGAGGGTCTCGTTCCCTCTTGTAATGCAGCAGATACTAGTGACATTGATGAAATAGGTGCTGCATCTTAAGCAGCTTGATTGTGCTGAAGCTCACAAGTGCTGTGCACCTACCAAATGGGATTGTGAAGGTGCAGGGATGAAACGCAGAGGTGGCAGTTTTCCATTTTGTGCTGGTGATCAGATACTGTTTTGCTGTAGGACAGACAATCTTGGCGATATCCTGGCAGAGCATGGTGGTGTATAATTTTCAGGTTTTTGTAAATGTAGTCTCTTGATATCAACTTTCTTAGTACACGTCCAGGTCCATTCTTTTCACCATAAGAATTTGTTTGTGAAAAAGCTTTCTTATCGTTGCCCATTAACACTGTCTTTCAATTAAACTTGGACAGCATAGGTTGTAAAATCACTTGTGGCGGAAGAGAAGCCTAACAGACATCAAGATGACTTCTAGTTGCTTGGTCATAGCCAAGTTTCAAATCTTTAAGAGCTGATGGAAAAGAAGACAGTTCTTATGGCTGACTGTGTTCCTTATTACACGGGTGTTAGTGTATGAAGTGCAGGTCTAAGTGCTCAGGTGATCCCAGCATTTCCATAAGATCACCAAAAAAGACTCTAAATAATATGCCTCTTTGGAAAAACATGTGAGAAAATTTAAACTGTTCAAACTTAATCCAACATTTGAAATTTGCCCAGCTTTGAGAAAGGCATTAGACCAGATGGCTTTCAGAGGTCCCTTCCAACCAAGATTACTCTATAATTCTGTGATTTAAAAATATATTTCAGCCTAAAGCTTTTTGAAAAAGCTGGGGAGGGGGAAGGCAATGTATATATTCTCTCTTCAGTTATTGCTTAAAAATAAGAAAGAAAAGAGATTCTGGAAGCTTATTTTATTTTAATATTAAGGAAGCTGGAAAGCATTTCTTTTTTAATTCTAAACTTGGCAGATACTGAACATTTGGGTAAAGAAAACATCATTTCTTTTTTACTTGAAAAGGACTTTGCACTTTTGCAAGATGCATGAGTTCAGCAGAAATACTTGCTGAATAGTTCACAGCAGAGGAATTTCCTATAGTTGAGGATACTAATCTCAAATATTGGATATGTCTTGGCAGATCTCTCCAAAGAAGCCACTAATTTTGAAATTTATTGAGGCCTTGAGTCTTGTGAAATGTAATGCTGCTTTTATATATAATTGCATTTGTTGAACCAGTGTGGACACTAATAAGCAAGGCATAAAAAAGGTACGTTATAGATCTCACCTTGGAGACAGGAACGGAGCTATGTGCTAAGATACTGGATCTTCCACTCTGGATTTAAGACTACAATTAAATGTAAAGAAAGTGGGTAAGGGAGATAATTTTAAAATCACTTTGGATACCAAAGTTAAATGACCAAGATGGGCATCAAGGAGAGCAGCTGATGTCTGAAGCATGGATCATAAAGCAGTAAAATGCTGCATCTTTGATGTGAATCCTAAAATAATAGCTTAGCCTGGTGAAGTATCACTTGTCAGGGAGACTCACTCTAGAAGTACCTTTTAGACCAGTTTCTCAACATTTTCAAGCTGGTGATTCCTTTCTTAAACCTTTAAAATGTATTACATTTGTTACTAGAATAAAAATAAGCTCTCTATCAATGACAGCCATGGTGAGCTTCTATAAGAGATTTATTAGTTGTGTATTTCAGAAGATGAGCAAAAGCATGCAGTCATGAAAGGAAATAACAAGTGGAGTTAGGGAAGTAAGAATTTTACTTTTCAGCACCTCGTGGCCCCTTTGATTGTTTCTACCTGGGACTATGATCACTGCCTGGAAAACCTTGTTCTAGGCCCTGTGTTAGGCACTCTGTAAAGACAGAATTAAGGCTGTTGATACATATTCTGCATGTTCCCTTTTGCAGAGGAGTGGATCTCACTGGCCCAGAGTCAATGGTTGGATTATCTCTTTGTTGAATTCAATTTTGCCTAACCATAATTGGGCTAGTTTGGCAACAGAGTTTTGAGTTAAGCCTCAGGCTCAGCAAGTGCCTCCTGCACGGGCACACACATCCATGGGAGCCAGGGACTTCCCCTGGGCTTGTGTGTGGTCATCATGGGAACAAAGCCTTATTGCCTTTGTGAGACAAAATTCTTGAACTCAAGGGAAGCTGTCTTGTATAGCACATATGCAGATAACTTCATCTATATGGTTGCCTTTCAGAGATAAATAATTACTAAAAGACACTCAACCTGAATTCAGCAAGTCTAATCCCATATATATTTATGCACAGGTATAAATTTGCTTTTCATGTATGTAAGGGTTTTTAGGTGGATAAATATTTGTGGGATGAGGAATGAATTTTCCTGCAGGGTACTGTACTGAGCACAGTGCTTGATCTCGTGAGCTAGGACGCTGGGATTACTCAATAGCAAATATTTGCAGCACCGGCTCTGTAATTTTTTAGTATGAAAATACCGGGTCTCATTCCCCGCTGATCATTGTTATGTTTGTGCGATTCCTTCTGTTCAGCAAAAGGTTTCTTTCATTTTCAGGAGACAGTGACAGTGAACTGATGGTGACAGTGTTAGCAATTGTAATGTGAATGAAATACCTAAGGCTTTTTTAGGAACAGTTAAGACTGGTATTGATCTAAACGTTTAGGTCTGAGAATCATGATGTAAGAGCCAAATTCCTACAGTGCTGCCAGTCTTGGGCAAACCAGGGGTATGGAGTCAACACATCACTTCCATGTGTACCGAAGTGTTATTTAATTGAGGCCTTTATACTTGGTTTTCCTACCTGTAAAATGACTATTATATTATCTTTCTCCTATTTTTCACTGTTGTCAGTTAAAACAACAATCATCACTCGCTGCAGTTGTCTCGTACAGGGTAGTCTGAGCCTTAGACGAATCCTGTAGAAACTTTATCAATTAATAACAGTCACTTGTGGCTATATGCCTGGTTTCCTCTTTTGCAGTTTGATCACACTTACATGTGAGTTATGTTATGTTTGTTGTTATTTTTATGCTGAGGACAATAAAAAACAGAGGGTAGAGAAACCCAGATTGACAATGTATTTGCAGTGTTTTATTAGACTTGGTACTGTCAGTAAAACCGTTTTCTTAGCAGTTCAATCCCCCATGCATAGTAACTGCGGGTTTTCTGCTGTTGCCTCATGATTGGGCTGCTTCAAAAGTACTTGATGTTTACTGACTACTGTGTTGAATAATTTACTGAATGATTATTAGACTGCGTGTAATAAAGTCAGTGTTGATTTACCGTTCCCTTAGCATAATGTGCTAAATGATCGCTGGATTTACTATGTCAAGAGATGCTCAGAATGATGGTTGTGAACTGAAATGATGGCTTGGTGGGAAATTATGTTTTAAATTTGTATTATATTAAAAGGTTTGCTAATTATTACCCACCTTTGAATGGTTTGAGTTATTTGGGAAAAGTGCTATCAACAGCTGGAAAATTGTATAGTGAATAATTTATTTGAAAATAGCAAAAAAAGTAAAATAAATAATTCAGCAAATATTTCTCGACCAGTACTGCTGATATCACGCTCCAGAGAGATGGATCAATTTTTTAAAATAACTTTATTATATGATTAGCAGACTCATTTTTTTGTGATTTTTCTTGCTAGTTGCTTCACTTCATACACTGATTCCTGAAGAAAAATTACTTTTCAGCCTACCCATCACTGAATTTTTAATAGTAAGATGACAATGAATAAAATTAGGTTTTAATGTACTGCTGTATGTATCACCTTATCTTGATATATCAATGGTGAATAATGATCTTTGCTGTAATGTAGTAGGCTAGATTCCACAGTAGTGGTTTTTTTAGCATAACCTCTCGGACCTTGGGAAGGTAAGACCCCTGAGCCACGTGCCTCATTTTCCTGTCTAAAATATTTCTTCCTTTTTGTTGTTTCTTTAGACTGGGTCCAGGGATTGCTGTGTAGAGTATGGATATACTAGTTTGTTGGCAACATATGGTGCAGGTATCGCACCATATTGTTTGGTTTTGTTTTAATAAAATTCTAACTTTTTGGGTAAACTTGGGCATTTTATTTTTAGCTGCAAGGAAGGGGTGGAAACCCTGCTAGCCTTGCCAGCTAGATTCATACCTCCCCAACAGATTTGGGAGATGGAGCATTGGATGTGCTGAGCTCGCATTCTGGAGCTGAGCCAGCTCCTCAGCTGGTGAAAGGCAATATCATGCTCTTAACTTGTGATGTTTAGTGTCAAATCTTGCAACCTTAAATCCTAGTTGTAGGAATAAAATAGTTCACTGAAATTCTGCAAGTTTTATCCTGTATAAAAGCTTTTCCAAAAAAGCTGGAAAATATTAATTGATTGCACTTTAGCTCGGAAACTGGAAGTAAAAGACAGTCAGATTCATTAAAATAATGTCTCTTAGCCTGTAAAATTAGTTTGAGGGCTTTTAGCTTGTGGTTTTCGTATGTGTGAGACTGGTAAAAGAACCCCAACCCAGAGGCACAGAGCTTTCAAAAACTGCATGTCAGTACTGGAACGCTTTTCTCAGCTTCGACTTCCCATATTGTATTGAAGTTGAAATCCTGCCTGAAGCAGACAGGTCCATGTGCATCGTTTTAGGGCAGACCTGCGCAGGAAACCTAAAGGTAGCATGTTTTGATTGCTGAAGTTAAAAATAAAATACACAAAAAACACATAAAAAAGAGCCTACATGGGGATGTGAAGTTTACACCCATCGTCATCTCTTGCAGGGGGATTTTCAAATCACCCCTGGCTGAATTGGAAGCGGTTAGTATTTCCAAAGCGGTGGCTTGTTGTGTGGTGATGAGCACCAAAGAAAAGACCAAATAAATTAGCCTACCATAAAACATAGTGTTCCTTTCTCAATCTGTGCTTTTTATTCCTCAGATGTCGGTATTATGGTCTCCTTGTCAGTGATCCCACATTTTTTACTTACACATCCCATACACGTAATTTCTAGGATGCTATCAAACATGCCAAGCAGAAGTAGTTTATTGCATTGCAAGTACCTGTTTATGCAGAAGAGATGTGATCTCTGTCTCTCTGGCAAATATGGAGAGGAATGCAAATGTGTCCCCCTGCCACAACAGTTTGACTCTTACGTAAAGGCTTCTTAAACAAACAAAAAAACCCAACCCCACAAATAAAATTATACTTTTTCCTTAAACCAGAGTTGTAGGTATTTGCTAAGAATTCAGCAAAGACTAGACACGCAGTCTGTGCTTGGTGAAGATAAACTAAGAGATTGCTGGGGTCCTTTCCTGACTACTTTAAATATAAGTGGGAAAACTGATTCAACTGATAAGGAAGTTTGAAACTGTTTTCTTTATTTGGCTATTGTCTACTCTAGCTCTGTTTCCCCTTCATCTGCATTTTTTAGGTGTTTCTCGCAAAGCACCTGCGCACTCCAAGCCTCATTGTTTATTTTTCTATCATTCGCCTTTTATCTATATTTCACAGAAGTTCATTTTCTACTTTTCCCTCTCTCGCATCCTTCTGTAACAGATCATTTTTCTTTTTCTCTCTGTGTTTTTTTTTCTTGTTAATTTCTTTTAGTTTCCGTTTCCCTTTTTTTCCCCACCCAAAATCTATTTAGATGGGAAGACACCGCGTTGCTCAAGTTGCATGCTGTCAGTAGCGTTGCAAAATGGACAAAGTCCACAGACTTCTGGCACTGCTGAGGATATGCTGCTATAGTGGAGCATAATGTAATCCTTGTGCACTATAGGGGAGCTCTAGGGTGGGAGAGAGATTATTAAGCAGAAGGGAAGGCGGTACAAAAAAGGAAACGTAACAAAGGAAAGGCTGATTCCTTCGTGGTCCTTTGTAGTCCCTTTGACCTCCTCATGTTTGGTGAGGAAACAAGTACCTTTTAGTGATAATATTAGGAGTAATGGCTTGCAATTCCAAAGGGGATGGGATTTTTGTAAAACTACTCTTACTGAAATTGTTTAAATTCTGAAGAAAATACTATAGAAAAAGCTTTAAAAAAATACATCAGAAATGAATTGTTTCAGAAAACTGTGGAGCTCTGTTACTAAATTGCAATGTTTTGTTGTCACTGCTTTTTGTTATGCCTTTATTCTACGTCTCATATTGTTTTACATTATTTCTTACCACACAAGGAAGAAGTTATATTTAACAAGTATTGCCACTGTTGGCTCTGTGTAGTGGCAGGACAGATGACAGCAAGCCTGAAAATCTCTTTGCAGCCCAACTGATAGAGCTGGAAATAGCCAGCACGGTGTTATTATCCAGTATGACAACATAGCATATTATCTTACTTTTACCCAAGGATTTGTACTCATTTTTAAATCACTTTATTTCTGAAATAGTGGTTATATACCACTTTCTATGTATAAATCATCTTATACGCTTTGTGGTGTATAAATCATCTTATCCCTGTTTTTATGGGAAAGTAATTGTCGGTTTAATTTTCTCTCCTGTAAAATGAGGATAACAATTTTCACAAACTCCCTCAGGTCTCATGGGGTCAGCTTTGCTGCTGTCTCCCCTCTCTCATGCTAGACAGTTTTTCCAGTTATCCTTGGAAACATTTTTTTTCCTTTTCTGAGCCCAGCTGTTGCACCTCTCAGCCCGGGCTGTGCAGCGTTTCAGGCCAGAGACTCTTTCGACACCCTGCAAGAGATGTGCTGGAGACCTGGGTACATGTGTGGAGGTAGAAAAGAATGCAGATTACCTTCTTCTCTCTTCTCCCCAAGGCTCTTTCATTAACATTCCTATGATACATCTTATTTAGCATATTCATGGCTTTAGGCTTTCTTGTGTCCGTTATAGCCTTCTAAAGACAGTGATAAAACTTTATACGTTGTATTATGAGAAACATTACATGCCTGGTCGTTTTAGTAGGTTCAGAATGAATCTTGTTTTGTGAGGTTTATATAAAGATCAAAGCAGATACCACAGTCAGTGAACTCAGGAATGGGATACTTGAATTGACTAACACTGCCAGCATCCAGTAGCTATTCTTGGATTTACAGTCTCCTCTTGAAAATCGTGTCTTGCAGGACATACCATCCCCAGAGACCCAGAGGAGTGGGTGTTTCTTTCTCTGAAGAACCTTGACCCAATGGCACAGGTGTTAGCAGGGATGTGTCAGAAGCAGGAGGTGCAGAATGGCTCTGTGGAGATGGGAAATACTCCCCTGGAGACAGGACAGAGTTTCCCATTGCTCTTAATTTGTCAGACCTGCTCGAGCTTTTATTAGACAGGAAATAAAAGGCAGATTAAGAAATACAGTAGGAACGTGCCTGTGCTGTCCTGGCTGACAGGAGGATAGTCCAGACTACTCCATTTCAATGAAATTGGTTTTTTTTTCTGTCTTCCTTGTCTTCAGATTGGGCTGAGAACCCTTTAAAAATGTGTCTACACAACACATAGCTCAGCAGGGCCCTCTTCACCAGGAAAGTTTATTGGCACCGCAGTGAACTCCATTACAGTTTAACTCTCAACTACAAACAGCAAAACCCCATGTGAAGGATTTGACTTTAAATTAGCACCAAGAACTGTTTTGCTTTGGCCACTCTTCAGCTCAGCTTGTGTTGCTTTTGTGAACCTTTGGGTTTGTCTATTCTAAACTTTCTAATTGTGTACCCTCTGATATTGTAACTAACACCGTTGCTGTACTCTTGATAGCAATAATGGTTTTTGCGTTAGCAAAGACAAGCTGCCAATACGCTATTGCATTATAGTGGCCATAAAGTGCATGCCTACCTTGAGGAGGATTAGGCAGTGCATCCTTTCAAGTAGCAGCTGCTGACTACCCTATAGAAATATTCCTATTGTACCAAACAGCCTTGACCTTAAAAGAAAAGTCATAAATATTTTTGTGTGGCTGAACTCTGGTGGTGAATGCTATTTGTCCAAATTTCTCCATTTACATTTTTAAACTGTATTTTCTGAAGGGTAACTTTTTGGCTTACTTCTCTGTTGAAAGATTTCGGTTGCTAAATATTGCTTGGGAAGGCTGTAAATTGGGCACACAGATCCATGGGACTTGCACATGGAAAGATCATCATAGTAAGTGATGAGTGAAGTAATTAAAGAAAAGTTCCTGACCTGGTGCAGACAGCCTGGGTCTGAGCGTAGGTCATGCAATACTTTCACATTTTTTTTTAATACATCTTTAGTAGCAGTAATGACATTCTTATTGATTTTTGAGGTGCTTTGTAATCTTGTCATTTGGAAGTGTTTAGTATTTCTAAGAGGAACTGGTTCAAACACTTTCTATCAAAATCACATTTGGTAGCAAAGTGGGGTTTTTTGGCTATAATAAATGCTGCATTAAAATACCTGCTTTGAAGGAGAAATTAAAAGAAATATTTCCATTCTTTTGGGGTTACTGTAGTTGTGCCATATGGGAGCTGTAGTTCAAGAACATAAGGGCCACGCTCCACTTCACTCTTTTCCACTGCCTTTCACTCCCTCCTTCATTTTCCTGTGTCCTAATCGCTTTGCTCCTTTTCTCCTAATCCCCAACGTACCTGGAAAGATGAAGCTGATTGCCTTTTTTGACAATCGTCTGTTTTTTCTGTAGTACTCTGCCCCACAGTCCCCTCCTGCACAGCAGTCCCTCACTGCTGTTACAGGACACATTTCTGGTGGCAGCACCAATTCTGCAAAGGCGGTGACTGGGTAATAGCAGACACCAGTGCAATAATAAAGACAGACACCCTGAATAGAATCACAAAACCAAGGTTCATTATGTGAAGATTCAATTAGTTCTTTAAACACAGAAACCGTGATGGAACATGCCGTACAAAACAGGATCGCTGCCAAGTATACAATTAAGGTAACTGAGTTTCAATAGCCACAGCGGCATAAAGCATCTTTCTGATCCTACCTAGGTAGGCATCAAATAAGACTCCATTCAGTGCTAGTTTAGAAATTGTGCTCCTTTTTTTTTTTTTTTTTTTTTTTTCTGACATGAAGAAATGAGAAATTGAACACAATGTGTTCCATTTTGGAAACACAGAGGCTCCTTTTAAATTCCAACCAGGATAGCAAGGTCTGAATACATCCATTAAAATCCAAACCTTAAAGATGATCAGATTAAACTGTTCCAGCAGTAGCTTTGGATGAAGCATTGGATTTAGCCAGCGTGATAAAAATACCTGAGTGTTTTGGGAAGAATCCTAAACTGGGGCTGTTGTCATTGCCTGTCTTCATAAAAAATTTGCCTAGTTTTAGCTCTTTTTCCACATCAGCTGGGAAAACCTGCTGTGTTTTAGGCACATTCTGGGATTCTCTAATCAGTTGCTGAAATGTTTCCTCTTTCTTCTAGCTGCACTCTCCAACTTAAGTGGCTTGTGACACTTCAATGTTGGGCTGTTCTTTCTCTCCTTGAATATTATCCCACTGAAAGAAATTCTGCTTTCCTTTCCCCTCCACACAAACAGTGAAGGTCTGTTCAGCCTTCAGTGCTTCAGAAGTAAAAGCACTGTCATTCTCAATGTCCCCTGGATTTCTGCACTGCTAAGAAATTCTGCATTCCTCAACAACTTTACAGTAAATTGAGCATTTTCTTGTCTCTATAAATGCCACTGGACTATGGAGCTCACCTTGCCAAGATACACAATGGAACTTCACGGCATTGCTTTCTATACAGTAGCTGATTTTATAACAAGCTTTGCGGGAATTGCACCAATGAGCCCCTTTCCAGTTTTCCCTCTTTACATTTCTGCTTATGGTATTCACTTAAATGAACCATGTAACTTTAGGAAGGACAGCATGTAAAGATAAAATAGCATCGATAAGGTATCAGTAACCCCCATGTTGCCATAGTATCCTGGAGAATCGTGTCTAGTAACTGTTCTTTTCCAGTGTTTTTACTCAAGGATCCTGGCAGGATTGCCCAATATTAAATAATCTAGTTTTGTAAGTCTCTTCTCCGGCAACAAGCTAAATTAGTTGTAATTCCTAGTTTAGCAAAGGACAAAAAGAGCTTCAGACAGACATTCACAGCAAGGTAGCAGCATAGCCAAAAATTAATTCCAAGTTTTCCAGTCCTCTGCTGCCTTCTGCCCTGGTTGACGGACCCCATCCTGAGCTTTGACCTCTCTTCCATGCCTCCCTTTTTAAAAAGTAGAAAATACTTTAAATGCAGTGGTTTCCCATTTCAGGGGGCAATTCCCTTTAGATTTGCTCACGTGTTGCTTTAACAGTGAGGAAATACAATGTGTTTGTTAAAGGGAGAGCCTCATAGTCAGGGTTTTTAGGCTGTAGCTTTAGCCTTAGCTTTGCCTTGATTTGTTTTTGTTTCCCCACCTGTACAAGGCAGCGGTGCTTAGTGATCCATGTCACAGAGTGTTACTCAGCCACGTGAACGTATGGGAAATACCCTGAAATGTTAAGACAAGTGCAAATGATTAATTATTTATTAAATCCATCATCCCACCAAATCCTCTCGTTGGAATAGCCTTAATCCAATGTTTTATTAATATAAAAACAATTCTATTGCTGGCTTATCCGTCATGTGAATGGAACCCTTCTTTTTCTTTCTTTCTTGCAGTGCGGATGGTCCTTCCTCTGAAATCATGCAGATTGATTTCGAAATTGAAGACCTAACTGACCTACCTGGGACCCAGCTCATCACGTGGCAGGTAGAATATCCTGGAGATACAACGTCTGATCTAGGAATCTCCAAGATCTACGTAAGCCAGAAGGACCTGGTAGGAGTTCTCCCTTTGGCTATGGTAAGAAATTGTCTGGCGTTCTGCAAGTTTTTAATATTGCTTTACAACTATAGTGTCTGACAGATGCAAATGATCTGCTGAAAGGAGTGGGGGGACAGAAACTTTCAGCACCTTGGGAAATAGATGCTAACTTCTGAAGTTTGCTTCATTCAGTGGTGAAACCACATGAGGGGAAACCTAACTTCCCATGGAAGGCTCGGTCATGCCCTTTTTGACCAATACACTGACTTCTTGGAAGCAGAAGCTGAGTTCACGGCGTTTCCACTGTTTAGAAGTCACTCTTGCTCTTGCGTGAAATGGTGTACTTGGACACTCAGTTCAATGTGGTGTGTGTCTTACTTGAATCACAAGAACTCTTACGTTTGGTCTGGTGCTTAAGGACTTCCTGAATCACAATTTTTTCATTTTTTTAATTCTGACTCCATATTCATTTAAGAGTGAGAAGAGAAATAAAAGTCATGGCATGACTTCTGAGTAATTTTTAGTCACCTGGGAAACACAAAATACAGTATATAGCCAACTGTGGGTTCTACATAAATGCATTCCAATGGGTTGCCTCACCATCACAATGCAATCTATAGGGCTTGAAAAATACCTGATTCTTTAGCCTTTTTCTTACCTAAACAAATGTTAGATACCCAACTTCCAAGTGCAAACAGAAATGTTGTGCGTTTCCTTTTCTCTCCCCTTCACATTTCTCCATCGTTAGGACTGAAGTATACTTGTCTAAAGTCTAGCTGTGCCCTATTTTTGTTTTTAGACAGTGTATTAGAAAATATTGACACATTATTATTAAGCACTGAGAGAAAACCAAAAATCAATCGTGGAGCATTTAAAAAAAACGTAACCTGGATGTTTGCCTAGTGGTGGCCAGTTAATTATGCCCTTAGTGAAGGCTGAACGTGTTCTCTGCACTTCCAGACCCGCAGAACTGCTAATTGCGATTATTGTTATTTACCAACTTTAGAACTACTCAGACATTGTGATTCTTTATTTCACCAAAAATACTTCTTTTCGCTTGTAATGGCTAATGCTTTCCTTACCAAGGTGTAGATCACAGTTGAAACAGCTCTCTCCATCTGGAATTGCGGCCACCTAACAAATCGAAATTGTATATCTAATTCTTTTGCGTGACTGTTTTCACGGACTAGTTCCTGCTATTGAGCTGGGGGTGATCTCTGCTGGTTTGTTGATAAGAGATGGGGCTTTCAGGTCTGCAGAGGGGACCCCGATGTGCAGTCGCACAAGTTCTGGAGTATTGAGGGTTGAGGCTGTAGAGGTAGTCTGATTTACCTAATCTGAGATGTGGCAGTTTTTATTCACTCCATCCCTCAATGAAAAGATAACAGATTTCTTTCCAAGTTCCAGCGGTTCCAGAAAACACTAGTTCTTCTCATACATGCTCATGATCACTTTAGTATCAAGTGATATAGTGGCAAAAAACAGTTCATAAGAACAAAGGTAGCTTCTCCTGGCAGTTGCTACAAATCAACTCACTCTTTTCATTTCCATTGAAAGATGAAAAAAAAGCCTGTTTTCTAGAAGCACCAAATTCTATGCTCAAAGGTCACATGAAGTCTATAAAGTTATTGGTAGGTGGTATTTTACAAGGCAACAGGTGTTGGGATAATGGATAAGAGAGAAAGCAAAGATAAATGACAGGGGCCCCCTAATTACTGACAGACTGGGAATAGTTTTAACCTTCTTTGCATTAATGGGAGTGTCAGGGAAGAAACTCTGGGGTATCACAAATCTCCAATCCTTTGTAGTACTTCGCTTTGTGCTTAGGAAATGATGATTCAGGTGCAGACCTTTCAAGACATGTAACTTAGATTAGTTTGGTACTTCATATTTCCCTATGATCTTAGAAAAGCCACTTTGAAATTTACAAATTTCAAATAAAAAAATAAATTCTACTCTTTCATTTAGGAATAACTACAATGAAAAGAAAGTGTTATATTATTTTTCTGTTTCTGGAGACTGTGGTTAATTTGAACTAGTTTTGCTGGGCTTCTTAGAGGGACATGTAACTTCATGTTTAGAAGTACCAAACAGAAATGCTGTTAAATATTTCAATTACAGGTTAATTTTTCAAAAGAACAATTTTACTGCTTTAACATTAGGCAGAGCTTTGTTTTTTAATAGACTGGCACATACCACCTCTGCACCATCTTTGTTTTCTCCAGTCTTTTCTGCCAGCTATTATGGATTTGTAAGTTGTAAAGCAGAATATTGGCCAATTTAGAGCTTCCTGTTTTCTTTTTTTGAGTTATAAAATGCTGCAATGGAAAGACTTAAACGTATGTATCGGTGTCAAGGCACACTGGAAATGCCTACCTTCTGCTGAAGTTACTAGGATACTTGCTGCACTCACCTTTCTCCAGTGCATTTTTTTTTCCTGTGGCATATTACAATTCCAGCTTTTGAGACCCCTGCAGGGCCCTACACCAATAATGGAATGGAAACACAAGTCACAGTAGAGCACTCAAGGATATTGATGAGAAAAGCTGTAGGGTGTATTTTATGGATGTGTGGGTACCATAAAGGCTGATATTTCTGACACTTTAATAACACCTTTTCTAATTTTAAAGCATAACAGAAGCTTGGTAATACTGGGTAAGCTGTGCATGGGACCCAGCCAGCCCTTGTTAGCAGAATGGGAATAGCATGGGAGAAGACATTTAATCTGAGAACACTGTAAGAACTCATGAGCACCCTTTGGATATTTGCAATGCATGATCCTGTCTCTTAAGACTGATGAAATACAGGCAAAGATGTTTGTCCAGGGTTATAAAAAAATATTGGCCTTTTACCATGATTGCTTTGCAGTGCTTCTTATAGCCATACAGCAATGTCTTGCCTTGTTGACAGAAACTGAAACATCCACTAAACTCCATGGAAGAGGCAGATATTTGTATGGTATAGTGTTCTTCATCAGTTTCCACTGTAATTTGTGAATTTCTTGCGTAGGCACTATTCAAAACTCTTCCCATTTCCCTGCCAGCTTTCTCACCACAAGGTCTGTGTCTCCAGGTAGTGTGTGTCCAGGGAACTGGAGAAGAACGGTCTCATGAACATGTTGACCAGTACAGGAATGATAGAAACAAAGAGTGCTTTATTCTGGATGGAGCATTCTGGACAAGGAATGCCAGACGGTTACTCCATGGTAATTATCAAAACTTGGCATTTTGGGGAAAAAAAAAAATCACAAGTAAATAGTGAAGATGGAAGAACCGTCTGTGTTGTTGTTTGTTGTCAACTAACATACATATTAATTCTCTTTAAATGTAATTCTCTTACCATTCGCCTGTAATAGGGCATCCTTTGAGACAGAACCCCTAGCACTCTTAAGTCCTTTGAAATATGGTATTAAAAAGGCATATAGTCCATTTGTTCATTAACTGTCTTGAACATACCAAACTGCTGAGGATTTTTTGAGTTGAGGACCAGCAATGTAGTATGACAGCCAGTGAGAATAATATGCCTGAATCTTCTAGAATATCACATTATTTTTATTGGCATCCTAAAGAATCAGCATACAATTCCTATTTGACTTCTTTCTGGTGTTTCTTCCGTATTTTATTTCACTCTCATTTTGTTAGGTGATGAATGGCACAGGTTTAATCACTCAAATTGTACATTTGCTGCTATTGATTATTGTTGCTTTTTAAACATTCTGTCAGCTCTTTCATAATTGTGGTGTTCACCTTTTGTTGAACCTTAATGATTAGGTAAGGATGAGAGACAGACAAGCTCTGTAGCCATCTGTGTACATACAAGATAATCCCTACTGAGAAAGGCAGAGGGCAGATATGACATGGATAATGGATAAGTTGAAATCTGTTCTGTAAATAATAATAATAAAAATGGTAAATAATGAAATACCTGGGCTGGTTCTTAACTGAACCAGGTCTGAATCTGTAAATCACCTGTCTTTTCCTGTAGCCGTAAACCTATTCTACCTGTTCTCTCCCTTTGTTTAATAGTCTGATAAGGAATCAGGGCAAAACACCCGTTTCATAAATCTCACAGAGGGAGATGCTGGTCCCAGGGTTGATAAATCCATTATTAGAGTAGTCCTTTGACTAGAGAATATACTATGTTAACTTCTCCTTCTTGTAGAATGCAGAAAAAAATGGATATGCAGGATGCTCAGTGCCCCTTCAGAAATTTCTTCAAAAGGTTGCAGGTTCCTGACCTTCAATTTTTGATAAATTCTTGTCCACAAATATGTTTTAAATTTTTAAATCAGCAAGTTAATGTTAGAGTCAGCCTGGCTCACACGAATGTAGTTGCCCTGATAGTCAAAACATTATTAGTTTTAAAGCTATGGATGCGGACCAGATGTTTCAGGTGGTGGTAGGACATGAAGGTGATGAAGAAGCCAGGCGGCTGGATGATGAGCACCCTTGTGCATAACAAGGCTGTGAATCTGTATTTCTTTCTTGAGGGACTCCCCAAGCCCTTACAGATGAACTGCTCTTAATTCCAGCTATAATACACTGCCTTGTATGATCTGTGAACTAGGAAACAGCGGAAAAGTTTTGCCTTCTGAAGCAAGAATCCTTGAGTATGGCAGAGTCATGGTATCAGTGGCTGATTAGCCCTGGATTGCCCCGTACCAGTCATGATATTAATATTTTGAAGTTGATCATTCAGCTTTCTTGCTGCCCAGAGAATCTCAAACTTGCTGGCAGGCGGGACAGCTTGCCTGACACTAGGGCTGCCTTAGCAGGTCTCACCATAGCAGGGACCGGCAGGACAGGCTCCCTTCAGTCTCTACCAAACTCAGCTCCGCTCTTGGGCTCGCTGAGTTTGATGCCCCTACACCTGCGGAGTGCCTGTCTTGTCTTCTTACTGCGTACACCGGGACGGCCCTTAGGTAGGTTTACAACCTAGTCAGCATCAACCTAAGAAATAACCTTATTATTGGAGAACAGAAATGGACAGGAAGAAAAGATGGGATTTGAAACTTGATTAATGGTACAGTGGTGAGGTTGCGCTCTGCTTGGCAGAGGCAAGAACTCCAAAGGCAACCTTCCGTCCCTCCCAGCCGTATTTTAGCAGGCAAAGGTGGATGGTGAACAGTGAATTACAGACTTGTATCAGCATCTGAGCTTCCATTACCTCTCTCGATTTGGCCCATTATTTATTATCCTCAGACAGTGCAACACGGGCCTCCAAGACAGTCAAGTGATGTGAAAGACAGAGAGAGATTTACATCAAGTGCAGAAAAAAACTCTGAGAAGAGACTGCTGATTTATGACAGGCTTAAACAGAGTCGGTGACCAAAGTCCAGCTCATTACTTTGCAACAAACAGGTTGTAGTGAAGGCAAAGAATTATGTCTACTCATCTGACCCCACCGAGGAGTCCCAGCTTGGCGAGCTGTCCCTGCCCTCAGAAACACACTCTCGGCTCTGGTCTTGCGGAGGCAAGCTGCTTCGGTGCTGGAGGTCAAACTGACCTATTTTTAAGTTGCAAATGGAGGTGATTTAACAAACTTGGGTGAGATGTTAGGAAGAAAGGTCACATTATCCTTCATCTCAGGTGACTTACAAACTTAGTAACCTCCAAGAAAGGGTCACTGGTAGTGTTGGAGCAAAATAACCTTTTAAACCAGCACAACCATTTTTGCAGTATTTGTGTCACCGCAGCTGCTGTTGTATGAAGCACAAGTGGAATATTTATTTTACAAGGTCAGGTTAATAAACTAACTGTAAAAAGTAAATGTTGTCTTTGTTGCTTGAACAGAAATATCTTATAATGCATAGTATGTAAGAAACTTCATATTTAAGATGAGATTTTGTTATAAGGTCTATTTTGGTACACCCTAGCACAGTTGTCAAAGCAACATTGACTGTAAACCCATTCTCCCATTGCAGATGAACATGCTCTTGTCCTTAGACCCGTTAGAGCCATTTTGGCTTTTGAGAAGTTATATTTGTGGCAGTCATATTAAATAAATTGTATCCAAAACCTGAACACCAGTTTAACATTATACCTTTTAGATAATTTATTGTTTCAACTTGCTTCTGATGTTCTTTATAAAAATTTAACGAAAATGTTGAGAGGAAATAAACTGTTCTACATACCATCAGTGTAAGAAGCAGGACAAATAGACCAAATAAATAAATAAAATCAATTGCTGCAGCAAAGAGGCTATCTATTATATAGGAAGCTTTTCTGTATTAAAATAATTCCTAATAATTACAGGAATCAGCTGTCATGGTAGCACCAGTCACGGCTGGATTTTAAAAATGCTTAGGGTATTAATGCCCTTATAAATATATGTGTCTGAAACATTTAATTTTTAGCTAGTGCTGTTTATGTTCTGCTAGAGACTGGATATGCAGCTGAGGCTGAGCTGCCAGAGTGTGCTCAGTGCTGCACAAACACGTTTAATTGTAGCCTCACCCTGAAGAACTCAGAAGCCAAACAGAGAAGACTAATAATAAAAACATAAACAAAATATTGGTCCTTCCTACAAAAGAGGGGTGGAGACGGGCAGCATGCTGAAGTTCCTTCTGAAGTCAACCAGACCGCCTTCCCCTAGAGCCAAGGTTTCAGCTTGGCTCTTCTTCCCCGTTACAAAAGATGTGATGGGTGGATCATGGTCCCTGAGGCACAGACCTAGTTATGCAAGTGCCGTCATCGTTGGAGCTTATGGTCTGCATGTAGCTTTAAAGATGGTGTGGCTCTCCCTGCCTGTTCCTTAGGCCCCACTTCTGCTCCGGTGCTCTGCTGCTCCTCAGGTTGGCAGTGATGCTGTTTTCTATCAGGAGCTGCTCAGGAGTCCGATGGGGGCCATGCTGGGGTAGTGGAATAGGATACTGGAGGCTGTTACAGCCATCTCTCTACTATCAACCTTCTTAATCTGACAATTAGGATGCTTTTGGATTAAATTGATGCTTTTCTGTGGGAGACCTGAAATGTGAATCTCCACCTGTGTGTATGATATAGATGAACAAATTGGTTACAGGGAGGATCTGCTTTTGGCTGTGGCTGCCCTGGGTTCTGCCTGGGAGCTGAGAAGGGCAGGGTCACATCAGCCAGAATCAGCTGCCCGACTCGGCTTTAATGAGTGAATATTTCTAAACACTTCCACTGAGAGTCAGCTTTATGAAAAAGAAAAATGTGTCTAGAGAGTAGTTAAAAGCTTTTACCTTCCTAATTCATAGCTTTTAAATTTCAATCACAATATTCAGCAAGTTTTCAAATATTTAATTAAAATATTACCCATTTGTGAAGAGGGATCTTTTAAATTGAAATTATTACTGAATCACAGCTGAAATCTACTCATGGGAAAGGGAAAAACCTTTGGATTATTGTGATATTGCAAGCATGCATTTTCTTTTCATAATGATATCCTATTGCTTCCTAAAATTAGGTAGGTCAAGGTCTTACGATTTCATTTCATAAAACAGACTTTCCATTCTCCCAGTAACAACTCTTGGCACCTACCAGCTCTCACTTTAATTCATCTTTCTTGAAAATAGGTATTCAAGATGACTCGGGGATACCAGATAATGTCGCTTGCCATGGTTGTTCTAAGTGTTTATGCCCTGGAAATGTTTTTTTTCTCCATCTCAAATGATACATGTGTGGTTTTGGTTCTGGTTGTTGGGGTTTTTTTTTTTTGGTTGGTCAGAGGTTTTTTTTGTACAATGGCATACATTCATCCTATGACTGAATATTATACCTGGATCTTTCTTTTGCTCTGTTCTTTTAGGCTGAAGACCTCTTACCTGATGGCTAAAATTCTTGCTGTCAGTCTCCATGATTAAACTTTGCACTGTGTGTGACTGCATTTCATTCCATTTCTTTTTCCCCAATCCTTGGGTTTATCTGGTGCTTCTTACTTAATAGTTCAAACTTCTGTATTGACAATGCCTCCCAAACTGATACAGTTAGCAAATTTTATACAGTTAGCAAGTTTCTTCTTGTTCCAGGGTCATTATTAACAGCAATTAAAAAAAAATAATATCTCCCTAGGCTAATTCTGTGATATTGTTCTAGCAGTGTAATTCTGCAACATTGCTGTATCAGTTCAGAGGAACAGGTTGTCTTGCTGTCGATCTCACAGGTTTGCCTGGATCCAAAAAGCCCGCTCTTTGCATTGGTTTTCTGTAGTTCAGGCAACTTCAACCGGAAGGACTTTGTATTCAAAAGCTCGTTAATCAGTCTTTATGCAATGCGTGAGTCAGATTAGATTCCATTTCATGTTCTAGTAACTGTAATGCGCCTGTACGACTAATAGGAGAAAATGTTTCATCCAGTAAACAGATAATAATCTGTTATGCTTCAGAAACTAATTGAATCACAGGTGTCTGAAGATACAAGACATTTTTCCCATATGTAGATATCAATTATTTATGCTTTTTCAGAGCATGTGATATTGGTACCTGTCTGTACCCAAACGATGGACCCGGCAGCGGAGTCATCCAGTCGGGTGTGACATTTCTGGTATTCCTATGTGACTGTGTTCAAGAAGCAAATGTACTCAATTGCAAGGGGGCTAATGTATAGGGTTTGTTGTCCAATTAGAGATGCCTGTTAAAAAATGGCTTGGTTTGGTCTTCAACTTTACTATTATTATTACTGTTACACTCAACGTTGGCCTTGCTCTGGCAGACTTCTGTTGTCTAACTACTTACAGACTGACAGATGCGTGAGTCACCAGCACATAGCATTTTGTTTTGTATACAGAGAATGAGATGAGGAAACGCAAGCGCTTGGCAATCAAAGATGCCTTATCTCCAGAATCCAGTAAAGGCCATATTCTCTGGATTTTTCCTTCCAGAATTAATGACAACCCTGGGGTTCTTAATATTTGAAAACACCAGCAATAGCTCTTTCCCTTTACAATTAGACATTTCCTTGACCTGTGGAGCATGCAATGAAGCAATAAATGTGTTCGTTGCAACATCGATGCAGACGTTTTGCTCCTTAAATTCCCAAGTAGTGAAAACCATCAAGCAGGTCTTCCAGTATAATACAATTCTTTTTCTGCCAAAGGTTACTATGGGCTCATGGAGAATGATCTTGATGGTGATGTTGTTGTTGAAGAAAAGAGGTTAGAAATCTTGTTTTTGTATCTGGAGCTGCAGTTGCTGGCTGACTAATACTGTAATCACCTGTAATAATAGAAAGCAACAGTCACCCAGTTTGTGTCTGAGTGGGGGAATGAGTAATGAGGGCTCGGACTGGCTGCTGGCAAAGCTGCTGACGGCCACACAATGTGATGTGGAACACCGAAAATTGGGTTCCCTAGAGAAGCAGGAACAAACACAAGGATATTTTTCTTACGAATTAAAGCCTAAGAAAAATGGCTTTGCATAACAGCTGCTGTTCTTTCTTAAGTGCAAGTTACATATGTTTTTCTTGATTAGATGCATGCAGTTGAACTGGGTTGAAACAAGCCCAATCCTTCAGCCCTGACAATTTTTCCATGTTGCTCTGAAGCTTCACAATGCTGTGAAATGTAGAAGGACCAGGAAAACACAGCAGATCTGAATTTAGAGCAAGTTTCACCCAGAAGTTGTCCCTGCTTCAGCGGACACAAGATTTAGAAGTCCTGGCCTGTTCTCACGCTGCTGTAAAGCCGTTGGTATTAAAAACATTATGAGTTTAGAATAGAAATAATGTGGGGGTGAATCAAGTTTTCAGAATGAAGGTCTTACAAATATTTGATAATTTGATAATTTTTGTGCAGCCCAACTTCAGCCAGCTGAAAGGGGCCTCATTTCAGGTAGGCAAGTGCTTTGAATGAGTTTAAAGTCGGGATGTTTTAGGATGTCTCGCACTGAGTGCCCCAAATCACCAGGAGTCACTGAAAATACTCCACCACCTAATTTGGATTATTTTTCCAATGCCTTTATAACTTTATGTTAATCAGACTCAACTAACATTAAAGAAATTTCAAAAGTTTTTTTGTTGAATAAAAAAAAAAGAGGGGATGGTGTTTGCTTGCTTTTATTGAAATACAGTCAGATTGGGTTTACAGAAAACAGATTACTGCCTTCTGTTCCTCTTTTGTTTCATGTCAAGTTTCACTCACAGGATTTTGTAACACAATGTTGCCATATAGTGTAGTTGTAAATATTGCAAAACAATTTTTAATTCTGACTGCTAAATTGTTTTCACTGAAATACAAAAGAAAACAGGAAGTTTTCTTCTATGCTCAGATTTGGCAAATCTGGTCACATCAGAATCCAGAGTTTACACTGATTTAAGAACATTCCTTCAAATACATATTCATTGAAGTGTCATGTGTCCCCTCCCTCTTTTTAATCAGAGAATCTTTCTAAAGAGTTGTTAGAGTCACAGAGCAGCTGAGGTTGAAGAGCGCTGGAGCCGTCAGCTAGCCCAATGCCCTGCTCAGAGAGCCGGTGGCTCTGGGCTGTGTCTACTTGAGTCTTGAACACCTCAAAGATGGAGATCCCACGGTCTCTCTGGGAAAACTGTTTCAATATTTGATCACCTCGTGGTAATTTGTTTTTCCCATGTATCTAAATGGAATTTCCCATGTTCTAACTTGTGTCCTGTGCCTCTCGTCCTATTGCCATATGAGCCAGAGAATAGTCTGGGTTCATCTTCTCTGTATCCTCTGATCATGGAGCTGTAGAAAGCAGTGGTGTCTCCTGCCTTCTCTTCTTGAGGCTGACCAGGCCCAGCTTTCTTTGCCTCTCTGTGTACGTTGTGTGCTCCAGCCCTCGACCAGCTCGGTGGCCCTGCACGGCCTCGCTCCAGTGCCTCAATATCCTTGGCTTGAGCTGCAGCCTCCGTTGGCTTCCCACCTCTTAATTGATGTGGTTATGAAAAGATTTTTCCCTTTTGGCATAGTGAAAGGGATGCTGCCTTAATTGGTTCCCTTCAGATTAGTGATTTGAATAAAACATAGCTGAAAAAGAAGCAACAAATTTCTCCCTGCTGAAATAGATCCATCACCACTGTGGTGCTGCTTGAGCAAAGGCAGGCGGGTATCACTCTTTTCAGCTTCTGGACATTATTTTTAGATGCGTCCTGTGATTTTGAGGTACCGTTTGGGGGTTGAGGTCTTCCCCTTTTTTGTTTGGGTTTTTTTTTTTTATTTTGAGGATTAAAGCTTTTGAAATTATTTATTTACGAGCCATGAAAATCTCCCCAAAATGGATTTTAACAAGTGTGTAATTGGATAATTTGACAACTGGTAAGCTGAAGCCCCAGAGACCACGAATTACACTTCACTACAGAATAGTTGTTCTTCATGTAGAATTAATTAGATTTCCTCTAGATTACAAGTAGTAAGAAGAGTAGTCAATTAAGAGAATTATTCTCTGACTTTTCCATCCTTCTTTAAATTGCCAGCCAGTGGTATTAAGAACTCCTTTTCCTATGTGAGTTGTCCCCAGAGGCAGGATGCCGGAAAGAGGATGAGGGAGAGGGACAACGGATTAAACACTGGCCCAGGATTCGGAAGAAATGACTGCCGGTTTTGTGCGTGACTTTGACTCACCTTCTGAGGGACTGATTATCCATTGGGCCTGAAAGCTGCTGGGTTCACGGGAGGCAGACAGCAAAGCGAGGACTGGTTCCTGGTCAGTTGAGGGAATGTTTTTCAGCGGCATTGCTAAATCAGGCAACACTTACTCCTCTTCTCTCCCACCCCACTCCGAACTGGGTTAGTACAAATGCCTGGAGTGGTTAAAAAAAGCGGAGGCAGAAGCCACTTCAGGCAGCGTGGCTCCTGAAACGGCAGCTTCAGGAACAACTATTGGCAACAGCCTACAAAGATCTGGAGGGCAGCTTAAACCTTTGTCATGTGTGGACAGGGACAGGGCACGGACAGCTGGGCAGGGTGGGAGAGCACTCCTGTTTGGCTGGTCCTCTCCAAGAGCAGGGCTTTGGGGCACACAGCAATGGAGGTGTTGCCTTTGTGGTGATTTTGTTAGTTTTGTTGCGGTGCTTTGCGGCTGTGCAAAATGAATTTGACAAACTGGATTTATGCGCAGGATGTTTCTGAACCTGAAAGCATACATGCAAGGAGATTTCTGGTCTTGTACCTCCTCTTTCTCCTTTCTTTCACACTGGCTGTAGGAGGGGCTTTCAGTGTGGGAGAGCAAACGGCAAAGGAGGGGCTCAGAGGGGGAAATAATTTTGTTTAGAGAGGGGAGGGATAAAGCAGAGCAGATGACTGTGATTCAGATGGATGTCTGAGTCATGCATCGTACCTCCTGAGGCTCTTTCTGATGTAAGGCACCTTACGCTGTGCCTAGGGAGAAATTTAGACTGTCGACTGTGCAGAGGTATATTTTCAGGTGCTACTTAGTGGTGTCAGGAGGAGAATAGGAACACATGGCCTCCAGAATAGTGGTCCTATTCACCTTGGAAGAAGGACAGTAGAGACTTGCCTAAAGGTAGATGACACGGAACCAAATCACCCAGAATTAAGATCTCAGAATTTAATGTTTACTGAATGCAGAGAAAATAAATTCATAAGAGGGCGTTTGTTTCATTTTTATTGTGACCTTCAAAGAAGGGATGAGCCACAAAAAGTAAAATAGGAAACCTGTATAGCTGAAATTTCAGAGTATCTAACGTTGTTTTATAATCACTGTCATTTCTAATTGTGAGGAGAATACAAAAAACCAACAGCATCAAAATGTGAAAAGTGTTCCTTTAAAAAAGCTTGACATTTAAAGAGACTAAATTATAGGCATATAAGAAATGTAAATGTGAAATAAATAAATAAAAAAAAAGTCTGGTTCTTTTTCATACCACTTACTAGTAGCTCTATCATAAAATAACAGAATCACCACCCTGGAGTGGGATTCTGCAAAATTACTACCCTGGAGATACAGTAGTTACAGTTCAAAGTGACTTTTTTCTGCAATGCTGAACTTCTATTTCCTAAACCCGTCAGCTCCAAACAGAGTGAAAGTAAGTATTTAAACCACTCTATACCTTGCTTGAAAATCAGTCCTGACAATTTGAAAATAGATTGCAGGACTTTCAAATGTTTGAACCAGCTGTAAAAAACAGTAATTGTTAAAATATATGGAAAAGTAGTGCAGTTTCATAAAGAACAGGAATACACTACCCTGATAAGTCTTTTCATTGTAATTCATACTAAAAATCCCAAATTCTGCTTGTAATATTTGTGAGGCAAATTACCTTTGAATTTAAAAATAATTCTCTCTGCTTCAGTGGAATAAAGATGTGTTGTTTTCACATATGTATTTTCTCTTTGATCTTAAAAAGATGTCAGAAAGTGGAGTTAAGTTTCCTTGTCATAACTGGGTACAATGTAATATGCGTATATAGCTCTTTGCTGATTTGGTGATAACAGGAGCCATTAAAAAAGGCAAAAAGCTTAGACATGAGGGGGAAAAACAAAGCATTTCAACATTTAAAACAGAGAGGAAAAAAACTGAACATATGTAAAAGTATATGTCTAATTTTGTCATTAACAAAACCAGAAAAGAATAGGTCTGTATTGCAGCAGGCATCCAAGAAAACCAAAGCTCTCCTGCTTTGGTTGAGCAGATGCTGTAAAAGCTAGTGTCAAATTTAGTAGTTTAGGGGCATGTTTTGTTCTGTGGTCTGTTAAATCATTTATTAATTTCTTATTGTAAAAAACTTAAATGTTTTAAACTTGGCTTTCTGAATCAATACTCAGCTTTCTCTCAGTCCCAGCCCAGGCTGTGCTCCCCTGGCTTCTGGAGAATGAGTGGAATGTCTTTTGGAGAAATAAAAAGTACAGTTCCAGTTATCTTCGTTTCTAAAGTACCATTTCCATATTAAACCAGGAAGATGTACATAAAGAATGAGAAACTGTATTGTTGTTATTTAGCCAGAATATAGATGGACTATTCTATGAGTTTGAAGATGTTTCCTTTCCTTGCTCGTGTTTTCCTTTCCATGTGTCTCCACAGCCTTATTAAACACTGTGCTTTCTGAGGCAGACTCCTTTAAATATATTATTTATGTATAGAGTCCATAACAGCATGGCTCTGATTTCAGTGGATATGCTGGGTTACAATATAATGCTAAGAATAATATATGAGCAAGCTCAAGGAACGGAGATTGTCTGCATGCTCACTTTTTACAAGGGGGCTTGAAGAAGTAATTTAGGACACTGTAATTATGAGACCTGATGGACAGAACATGTCGCTAGGCTTCTGAGCAATACACATGTGGTGGGGGGAAGCCAAACCCTGCAGTCCTTCAAAATAGGTTCAGCTTTTTCTTGCTGTCACATGGAAATGGGACAATATCCAGTCTGACAATTTTTTTTTTGTTTTGCTTTTGAAAAATCCATGTGTTCAGATCGCGGTGGTTGCCCTAATCCTGGTCCAACATAAGGCTGTTCTGTATTGTCTGCTAGTATCTGTGCTATGAAAGGAAAACATAACATGATTAGTCGTTAGGTGATTTTACCTTTTTCATTTTAGGAGGAAGATCTACCACGTTAGCGTGTTTTTGTGACATTTCTATTTAAAAGTGCAGTAAGATACAAAAAGAGAAAGGGTTTCCAGCTGGACGAAGTGATTCTTCTTCCAGGATAAACTTAGCCAAATTACCGGAGGCAGAGGAAAGCAGTGGTTCTGCACTGCAGACTGAGATGCCGGTTTCTGGCATCCCAGCAGCTGAGATGAGGTTGAGCTATATAGAAACTGAGGTTTTGTTAATGTTTGGGACTGTAAGTCATAAAGAACTGGGGTAATAACTGGAAAAGGTTGGGAAACTCCTGCACAAAATATTTTCCTTTCACTTCCATACATTCCAATAATCCAGATTAACAGAATAGGAGGAGACATCATCAGGGATTTCTTAGGAGATTGAGGAGGCAGATTTTACTGCGTTGTACGTGTCTCTAATGGATTCTTATAGTCCAGAAGACTTCAAAGATTATGGTAAGAGGATATGCTTTCCTGTTTCTCGTGATAAAACCGCACGAGGAAATCAATGAAGAATGTAATCTGTGGAGAAACTCAGAAAATTCTAGAGTAAAGGAAGAATTTACATTGTTTTTCTTGCATTTGCCATTTATCAGGGGCACTGAGATTTCTATCTGGAGCTCTATCACCTTTCCCTGTCCTGTTACAAGCAGAGGCTGAATAAAACAGAAGCCAGCACTCTTCTCCAGACCTTGAGAGCTGACCTGATTTCATCACTGTAGTAAATTCCCTCTGGGCATTGTGCAACCTGATAGCCATTTTTATTCTGCTTTTGTATTGCCAGCAAACCACCCCTTCATATGGTCGTTACGCTGAATGGTCCTGTGTGCCTGCATAAACAGCTGGGCAATTATCATCTCTGCAACATCTGGCTGGCCAAGATGTGCCCTTGCTCCTTTGTGAGCTGGTTTTGATGCAGTACTGTCAAGAATAAGAGCATGCTCCTTCTTGTCTCTGGCGTACCGCAGGTGGTGGTGCTCTGATCATGTGCTCGTTTTCTATTCATATCCTTTTCAGATTTACAGAATTTCTTGTTACTTTCTGGAGTGTCCAGTGTGGAGACACTTAAAACTTCAATGAGCTTATAATAGTGTTTTGGTTCTCTTTCCAATAAGGACTCTGTTGAGCAGATCTTAATTGTAAGCATTCTTGCTGCTGATGTCTGAAAGCAGTTAGGAAACATGAATCTTCTAAAAAAAAAAGACTTAGCAACTAGCCAAAGTATTAGTAAACCAGTAGCATGTTGTGGTAAGATGTCTGTAGATACACAGGCTATTTGTTTATGCCTATAGATGATTGTATATTAACAAAGTAAAAGCTCTATTTGTTATTTCCCTAGGTGAGAAGGCAGCTATATCATCAAAAAGCAGTTTGGCTGTTCAAACACAGCCGTGGTTTCTGCTGGTAGAGCTCTACTAGGATCTTCTTGCTACTTTTCATACAGTTGAGCAGTATCTGGCAGAAGGGTGTTGTAGAAGGTCTGTACTTCATAATCCAAATGTTGGACTGTGTTAGAGAAAGTAAGAAGTTTATCATTAAAATAACCAGGACATTTATATGCAGTCACAACACTGTAACATATGAAACTCAAATTACAAGTGACATGGATTTAATAGTATAAAAAAAAAAGCAGTGTGCCATCTCAGAGAAACTAACTGACACTTTTGATTGTCACAGGTTTTAGACAAGACCAATTAGATAATTTATAAAATGGAAGGGAAAAGCACTGATATGGCAGCACAGCTTGATAACATTACATACAGTCAGAAGAAGGTAGTTTTATTTATTCCTCTGACACTGGCTTTCTAAGTGCATGTAATTCTATCAAAATGCAGTCTTTTCTAAATCCAGCTGACCCTTCTGCACATCCACTTGTCTAACAAGGATAACATGGGGGTTTTGCTCCTCTCTACTGGAGCGGTACGAGTTTTAGTCAAATAGCATTTGTCAAGCAGTTTGAATTCCTCCAGTAGAAATTTTGCAAATGCTGAAAATGGGGGAGAAGAATTTGGATGCTCTGATAAACTGAATAGACTAATTATTTTCACTTCATCCCTATCTTCCCACTGCCCTCTGCTGGATGGCTTTTCTAACCTTTCCATGGATGTAATTTCATCGCACTTCAGTGTTTGCAGGACACCTGGGAATATCTGTTCGGTCACTTTCTTTTACTTGTCTGTTTTGTGGTGTTCCTGGTAGAGAAAAGGATGCCCAGTCATGCCCTTTCAAAGGTCACTACAAGCACTTGAAAATGTATATTTACATAATGGTAATTGCTGCACAGAAAGGAGTTAGGGCGGTAGCGAGGAAAAGGAAAGGTGGGAATGCAACAGTAGCTGAAGTACGCTCAGTTAACAAACTGACATTTCGAAATGTCTGCCACTGGGGTCTTATCTCCTCTCTGCTTTTGTTTTTTTTTTCCCTTAAGTGGATTAATCAAGAGCTGTTTCATGGACAAATAGCTAAAAGAAAGCATTTAATTTATTTCCTGTTTTTAAAAATCTTAATACTAAGAAACATTGAAGAATGCTTGCAATAAGTGCTTAGAGGAACTTAACAGAACCTAATGTTACATTTACTTAATAACTATACAGCAAATAGCACTTCTGTGATCTTTGATACATCTTATCAAATTTAATGATGATTACACTAGCAGTATTTTAATTGTATCACAGGGTGGAATTCTTACTATGAGAGCCTTCCTGTAATGCCAGAAATTCCCCTCCACGGTAAATGCTTTCTGACCCTTTCCTTTATTTCCACTTGGATATCAGCAGAGCTGTGGGAAACGCGGCTGTGCAGCGGTGAGCTGCCGGGGGAGAGCAGCCTGGCTGGGAGACCCGGTGAGAGAGCACATTCCTGGCACCTCGGGATGCAGCTGGTAGCACTGGTCAACCCCTCGCCCTCAGATCCCCACCCAGGGTGGGGAGTCCTCAAAAGAATTTCATGTTCCTCTTTCCTATTTGAGACCAAAACGCACTGGAGAAATCGGTCCCCATTTTGCTGGTTGTAGGTGGAAAAAGCTTTGTGTGATTTTTGGGGTAGGTCTGGACAGCGGTTAAGTACAGGCTGGTGCTGCCCAAAGCCGTGGAAGGTTTTGGATCAGCCGCTTTGGTCTGGGCTGTAGTTTCATGTTTCACTTCAGGCATTTGACAAATAACTTCAGATGTTAGCCTAAAAAAAACTGCTGTGGAAAACAAGTGATAGTCCAGCTGCATCTAATGCAAGCACTTTATGTTGTCACTATATCTTGGAGGGCTGCGACAGGAGAAAACTGTCTGTTAATGGGCTTCAATTGGTTTTATTTAAAGAAAGATAGATCTCTTTGGGGCCAAAGAACAGCTTTTGTTTTGTTGCTTCTTTTTATGTCTGTCTGATTCTCTTTCCACATACTCTTTCTGCCCTTTGGTTGAAACTCAGGAGAGAAAGCCGAAGTGAACATTTCACACCTTGCTTGCATAAACGGTTCATATTGTTGGAAAAATCCCCACCATTGAGCAAATGTAATTATTTATGTAAGAAGAGATCCACAGGAGCTGTACTACTATGCGACTACAATTCTTCATGGCTGAACAAATTACTTGCAGCTGCCCTCCTCTAAGCTGTTCATGAGGCATTAGAGAAAAAGGTTGATTTTCAGAATTCACTGGAAAGAAATGAAAATGAGTTTATTAATAAAGGTATCAGTGTAAGAGCTCTAAGCCACAGGCCTGTTGACTTGTTCTTCCACCTGAACGTCTTTATAGGCAGACTATCAGCTTGCTTTGCATCTCGCTTACACGTGAGTCAGAATCATTCCTATTTCATGAGTGTTTATGTGAAGAAAATGATGCCCTACTTCTGCCCTGGATATCAGTATAAAAGGGCACAAAAAGATCATCGGGTGGTCTTCAAATATATCTTAAAAATAATCTTTCATTTATAAATTGTCTGCACTGAAGAAACAAATTGGAAGAGGCAGATAGTATTTAGCACTTACCTGAACTCCCTCGCGCACCTTTTCAGAGCTGCGGGTGATTTGTTGCCTTTCCGCGCCAGCCCGAGCCGAGAGGCTGTGCCTGTCTGCACCTACCGCTACAGGTGTTTAACAAACAGTCTGCGAGAAGCTTGCCAAACCGGGGAAAGAGGGCTCACCTTATTTTGTGTTGCTTTATTTTTTTTAATTTCTTGGTACTCTTGAGTCTGCAGAAGAGCCGAATGGGAGTGTCTGTTGGGACTCTGGGGGTAGTAATAGGTCTCAATGGTCCTGACTGTTGTTACCTGGGGATTTCCTTCACGCTCATGGGCCCAGGAGCCCCTTTTCAGCTCAGCCTAGGTCAGTCAGTCCTCCCTCACGATCACCAAACCCTCACAGCTACCATAGCCTCAACTGCTCATTCATCCTTCTTCCACTCCTTAATTTTTTCAAGGGTGAATTTTCTGCTTTTTGAAGATGTGCTCGTGACTCATTTCCTTGTGCAGCGATCAAAGGCATTGAGTCGTCGTGCTGCGAAAACAGGTTCTACTAAAGGGATGGCAAATTCCCTCCATCTTCAGTTGACCCTCGCTATGGGAAAAGTTGCTTGGCTTGCTCTCAACTGCATTATGAAGCCATATTAAATATTTTGCAAAGCATCTTTATAGCTCTTGATAAGGAATGTTTTATTTGGGCTAGATGATTGTCGTAGGGCCCTTCCAACTGAAATATTCTATTCTGTTCCACTCTGGTTAAGGGGTTATACATTTGTGCAGTTGGGTTTGGCAGGATTCAAATTTTCAAGGTAAGAACCAGGACCAGAAAGAGCATTTAAGAATTATGGCATTTAGCATGGAATATGGAAGTTATAAATATATTTGGGTCTTTATTTCTTTTGTTTTCTATCTATAAGTGTTCTGTTCTTTAGCATTTTAAGAGGATTGCATAGCTTGATCTTTATAACTGTGGCTACCTTATCTGCAGCGAACATCACTGAATCTGATGAAAACTGCTGTTAAAGACATCTGAATGAGACATAACGACCACAGCTTTCCATTGCCTTTATCTGTAAAACTTAGTAAATGGATAAAAAAGTGGTTTCTAGTGTGCAAGAAAATTGTAACTATATAATTAGTAGAGACTGAATGTGTTAGCTGGAAGAAGATTATTTTAAAAGATCGAAGTTGGGTATTTTTCTCCTCCTGGGAGTGCAATTTATGTTGTTTCTTGCCATTGGCATTCCATATGAAAACCTGAATTGAGCTTCAACAGCGTCTGTTTATTTGTTGTGTTTTTATTACTCTTTCTAAGACAAAACCAGGAGAAACAATAGTACTTAATATTTCTCTGAATATTCCTGCAAAGCACAGAAACTGTCATCTAACCTTGACTTGAGAGATGTTTACTACTGAGTCACAACTAAGGGAGAAAGATAATGTGAGGAGGGGAAGGGGATGGCCAAGGAAAGAAATGCATTTGCCTGTAGCAACTCTTGAGAGACCTAAAGGGTACAGCAAAAGGAGAGGGCATGCAGTCACCTGTTAGTGTCAACCAGGTACATCCAGAGAGTGATAGAGAGTAGAAAAGGGAATAAAAAGAAACTCTTATATATATACGCGCACATGAGTTGTATCTTGGTAGCTCTGGCTGTAATTGCTCATCAGAGGCAAAACTGTTGCTGGCACGTTGTCCGTTAAAATGCTTACAGGCTATTCATGCACTACTGAGGTATTTAATACAGTCTTCCTCTCATACGAGTTTGAGTTTTACTGCTCCTGTTCTTGCCTGCTAAATATTTCAACATGTAGATATTGTTATTGATTTGTAGAGTATTTACTCTCATCTCCTTAAAAATTTGGTTCACTGTATATGTTTTAAGTTATAAAACAAATCCTACTGCATGCATTATTTTTTATAATCAGCTTTATTTATGTTTTCAGGTACTTGAAACTTGTTTTCAGGCACTGGAAACAGATCTTCTGGGACTGGCATTTTGTAGATGAGGTTTCTCTAACAGTAATTGTGGGATGTCACGAAAGGGTTACAATTACAGTTTTGGCTGCAAAGAATTTGATTAGTGAAGCAGTGCAGAGTTCAGCACAGCCAGTCAGTGCTGTTTGGCATGTACAGAAGGGAATGCACATATTGAAGACTCTTGGAGGGCATGAACTGTGACCTGAAAACATCCTTATTGTTTAAATATACCTCTTTGCATCTTTATTTTAAAAAGCAAAAATGAATGTGTGGAATTTTCTCTTGAGCATAGCTGGAGAATAGATTGGATGATTCAGAGCATGTGAAATCCATTTCTAGAGTATATCGATAAATACACTATTCTTTCTCAGTGTTCTTAAATGGACCATATTGAAAGACTGCACCAACAAAATCCAGCATTTATGCAGGCAGAATAGGTAATTACACTCTGCAATGCCTTTTAAGGGCACAGGTACCCATTTTGCAAATACTAATGAGCCTATGCAAATGCTGGGTGCGAGGAAGAAAACCCAGCATCCTTTGAAAATTCACCCCTTTAGACCAAATTCTGTCCTTGAATATGCACACAGAATTCCCATTGACTTTGGTGGGCTGTGCATGCATACATTTGACAGAATTTCATCTTTAGAATTCCCTTTTTTTTCTGCAGCTTTCTGCTTGGCTCTATGTTAAGTTTTTATTTTCTCTTGGTTTAGCTAATCAAAATATTCCTGCATTGCTACATTAAAGGGAATTTTCTTGGGAACATTTACTGCTTAGTTTAAAATTATTATTCTTGAAAATCATTTAAATTAGATGCCTACCGTAATAAAATAAATAATTTTATTTTATTCAATGTGTATTCAGCAGGTAGCTGATAAAGTAGCTTTAGAAACTGTGCCGTGTGTAGTTACAACTGAAAGGAACATTGTGGTTTTCAGAACACAGACATGGAGCATAGATAATCTGCTTAAAATCTCTAACTGTAATCAGGAGTCTCATATATTAATTTGGGCATCAACCTTTTATCTTTGCTGACCACTCTACTCAACTAACAAGAAATAGCGTGATACTTGCGTGAAACAAATCAGCTGGAGCCAGCTGGTAGACTAAGAGATCGATTTTTTTTAAGCCCCCGATTCCCACCAGTGTGATTTGATGCTACCCCACCTCCAGCAAGGCTTGAGATCTTGTTAGACTTGTTCACTTTGAAGAACTTATCAATCAACAGCTGCTGCCCTACCGCTGCCAGTGCCAGTGCCTATCTCAAACCATCTTTCGTATTTCGTAAGGTGGCCAGATAAGTGAGCTGGCCAGATCTTCTCTTCTATTAAGGGTATAATGGGGTAAGCAGAGGCCTTCCCTATGACACATGAGGCTGTGAAGGTATTGTCTTGTCTTAATTTTCATCTCACTGAGATAAGCTAATCTCATTTTGCAAAGATGACTGTTTCTAATAACCAGTCTCTAAAGGTGCATCATTTAAGCTCATAAAATTAGAGGACCTATAATGCAGAAAATATTTTGCCGTCAGTCCTGCCTCCCCTTTCAGCGTGAGAAGGGCAAAAAAGGAAAGGAGATGTTTCCTGTCCCAGTTTCAGCTGATATTTTATATACTTCTGTTGAAGACTTAAATTTTTGCCCATCCAGGCTGACTCATAGAAACAGCCCTTGCTACTTTCTACTTTCCTCCTGACCAGTAAACTTTTCTTTTAACCTCACCTTTCGCTGTTTCTTTTCTTGCTAAAACTAACCTCTGCTCTCGAATATAGGCAACAAGGAAAATTTCAGATGATGTTGCCAAGTCCTTGGCTCTTTCAGTAGCTGTTAGTCAATAACATAAAATTTGCCTATAGCCTATGAAAGGTGGCATGTCTGAAAGTGGTCTGCTTTTTCCCCCGTACATAAAGCCAGATTTACTCAAAATAGAATCCTGATATCACTTGGTATGAAAGTTTAATGCAGGAGGGAAGTCCCATTCCATGACATCTTCCTTCCCATTGAGGTAAATGGCAAATCTCCTACAGATGTCAGTGGTGCAGTGTTGGGTACTCTGCCTGTTTTTCATAATAATATCTTTAACATTGGAATGAATATTTATGTGTCTATATGCTTTTCTGAATGTTTATGTTGAAACAGCTTGTAAACTGTTCCTTCGACACAAGCGTGTTTCTGGTTGGAGTATTAAGAAAGCAGATTGTTTAAATGCATCAATTATGGTAAGTCAAACAAAAAAATTCCATCCTATACAGCAAATATGGAAATGCCTCATTTATTTGCTGATGTCAGATTTTTAGGGGATACCAACACTATATTGTTACCATCATTACAACACCTCAACTGGGAATAATCAGTGTCTCACTCTCTATGACAATTTTTGGAAAGCAGCTTGTGATTGACTATGTAATGAAGCAGAAAGTGGAGTTAGGTTTGCATTATAGAAGAATACTGAAATGAAATGAAATCTCATCCTCAAAAGCAAAAAAAACCTAACTTTCTAGCTCCTCTTCTTCAGATGTCTTCATTTAAATGCAAATAGCAGCTTCATCCACAATGAAGTAAAAAAGCCTCTTTTTTCCCTGGGAAACAATAATGAGGGTAAATTTAAGTCATTTCATTTTTGTAATAAGATAATCCTTTTCAATGCTCGTGGTAATATTATGATAAAGGTTGATTTTAAAATTATTATTTTTGGATAGGGGAATGTATTTTGGGCTTTTGTAGAAGCAGGAATTCTGAATTCACTATAACTCTGCCTAGATGCTGCTCCTGGGGTCAGTAAGTTCTAGGATTTGGTCTAGATGCTGTTGAGTCCAGTGGACAGATACTCCATAATATTATCTGCAACTCAATCTTGTCCCACCTGCACTTTTTCTAGTTGATGAAAAAGATGGTATGGTACTTGTGGGATTCCAAGTATTGTGGTATTTGTACACAAGCAGATTTCATCAGCCCAAGACTGGTTGCACTTAATCTAATTTATTAACTTTAGCGACAGCAGAGGAGATGGCAATATGTCAAGATGACTATGAGGTTCCTGAACAAGTGCTGTGGCTTTTCATATACTTTCACTCAATATCTCACTGATTCTGGCCCAGGCTGTACTAAGGATGTCCAATTGTTGCTGGTAAGGATAAAAGAAAACTAGTTTGTCCACTATATTTTCTGACACTAAAATTCTGTATCTTGTAAGATATGTTGTTTGTGACACTGATAGGCAGTGTGCACGTCTGCTTATATGTGTAGGTATGGCAATTATATATCTGATAAACTGCTGTAACATTGAGCTGTTAGCATAGGTATTTGGCAACTTTATCTGTGAGTTCTCCTTAAAACATGTTACCCAAATCTTATTATATCTTTCCAAACTCTGAGCATCTTCAAAGTACTTTTTTACTTTAAACAAATCCAAGAAAAATGGTTTCTCTCTCTCTAGTATCTCAATGGAGTGAAGTCCTGGATAGATAATATGCAGTGTTGGAAAGAAGTTAGGTCTTTTTGATAGAGGAATATGAATTATATACAACAGTATAATATTCAGAACTCAAAACTCTTTAGCTATGGAAGGTCCAAAGGCAATAGGATACCATAACATATAGGTATACAGCAGGATCTTGCCACCACATTAGCAATCAAAACATACTTTTATTAATGTATCCTTTGTTTATCAAAAATCAAATTACTAATGTAACTATTAAAAGATATCAGAACACATGTCGATATAGCTACTGAAAAAGCATGGGCTTCCTGCTTATTTCAAGTGATTGGCCAGACTTTACCCATAGGCATTTGGTGATTTGGGGGTATTTTTCGTCTAAGAATAAGCAAATGCCAGCCACTTTCTGTAATTGGTATTATGAGTATTAGTAGTATTAGTTCTAATAGTACTATTACTATCAGCTGTACGTACAGTGTTTACTTGGTTATATCAAGCCTTTGTTCCAGTTTGAATGCGTCTTTAAGGATCTTTCATGTTCATGGATTACTCCTTGACTGCTGCTTCAGATAGTTGAGTTCTGTTGTGCATTTTGAAGTCCCTCTAAGCACAGCAAGAGGACAACACCACGTGTCATGTCCAAGATGGTCACTGCAGTAGACTATAGATGTACATTACCTGTATTTTTCTTTTCTTTCTATTGTATATTTTTACATTGTTAGACTTTAATTAGAACATTAAATACATAGTTTCCCTTTATGAAGCCAGAAGGGTTTTCTTTGCAGTGAAAATGAGTAGCTCAATTACCCTCCTACTAATGGATAAAACGTAATTAACATTGTCTTGAGGGTAATTTTCATTTATGCTGCCATTCTTCGTACGCTGAACATCATTCTCTGGAAAAAGTCAATGTGTCACTTTTATTAGCCCAGTTTGCACTTTAACACCAAGAAAATTAATTCACAATACATTAATGTACTTAACTTCAAATACGATGAAATGATCTGATGACAGAAGATAACTCCAATGTGTCCTTTATGCAGTCACACAGTTTGGTTGTGGGTGTGCTTGATAAATGGGATAGTATTTACGTGTGTGCACTTTGTGACAAGGACAGAACGTAAAAAGCATTTCCAAGCCACCCGCTGTTCATAAACTTGCCAAGGTTTATATCCATTCACATGTGAACAGTAGCCAGAAAACCTTTTTAGGTGGACTTTCTTTCCATCAGCTATGTTATCTTCAAAGGCTACAGCTGTGCAATCGTATGTAAGTTTTTAGGCCTGAAAAATACCAACAATGTCTCTTCCATCCTTGTAGCACAATTGCAGAATCATTTGCAATAGATTTTGGGGCATATTTTAGTGCTCTAGAAGCCCATAAGGAAAACCACTTCAGAAATACAGGCAGTGAACCAGAGCCTTAAATGATGTTTTTCTACTCTGTAGGTTTATTAATATCTAGTCTATGCTGACATGAGAGAGACAACTGGGACTTCTCTGCTTTCACACTGGGATTTTACAGTCTGGTGCTCGTTCGGCAGCCTTTCCCCACATTTGATTTACGTTCTCCATTGCCCACATTGCCCAGCTCCTAGTTGTAGTCCTCTCTGGGCCCCTAACCAATGCCTCTTTTCCTCCCCTTTGTTTGGGTCTAGTACTAAGGGACTAGTTCCCTGCTATGGAAAATGCTATGATGTCAGTAAGAAATACGTATCTGTTGAATTACCATTACAGATTCTTTCTAGCAATTGTTCTGATTGCTGCTGCTGTTGACAGTGGTTCACCCATATCCTCAGCTAACTGTTGGACATGTTTCCCCATAAACGGTTTCCTCATAAATGGATGAGATAATGAACCTCCCTTCACCTTCAATCAATTCACCCCAAAAACACACTCCCAAAACAGAGTGACATAGCAGACCTCTGAAACCTTCAGCTTTTCCAGGAGTGACTCGTTGATGGTTGATTTTTTGTTTTGATCGCAAAAGTAACAATCTGACCCTGCAGCATGTGTGTGGAAGTCAAGTGTTTTGCTATTGTTTTTCAGTTCTTATATATCCCCCATGGACAAACCTTTAGCATCTGCAAATCCAAAACAATAATAACCGTGGTGATAAAGAGAGACTGCGGTGTGATTATAGTTTTGCTTTGCCCTCTATTGGGAGCACCTTTTTATAGCAGTAACCTCTCAGTGTAACACTGTAAGAAGAATTCAGATAGGATGATGGCATACCAGGTGTGCAGAGGGAGATAAACTCAAATAGTGCTATATTATGACAGCAAAATCTACTGGTTCTTATAGAAAAACATGCATTTAGGAGCGAACAGACATTTCCACAATGAAAAACTCAGCATTTTTACTTCGGTTTCCACCAGAGACTGGAGAAGCAGGAGTGAGGAGTGTAAGGCAGGTGCCCCAAATGGTCACCTTCCCCAGCCGTCTGCTTCAGCGGAGCTGAGTGCCCCCCCAACGGGAATTATTCTAGCCCTATGGAAAACTAGTGCTTTTGAGTTTTGCCACTCTTCTAGGTACCCAAGATCAGGGTTTGCTATTAGATTGTGCAGAATCTGGATGAAACCAGTTCCGTAGTCAGAATGAACTTACAACGTGCCTTTGGGTTTGGCATTTAGGAATAGTTCTCCATCCATCCCCTGCCTCCTCTAGTGTGAGAAAACCAAAAATAATCACAGAGCTAGCGTGAATGCAAAAATATGTATTATTGATAACCTTTTCTTTCTCAGCATACTTTAAAGTCCATTTTGCCTTGGATAATTATCGCAGTGAACAAAGCTTGGAATCTCCAGGATGAGTTAACTTTAATTCAGGCCAAGAGATCAGTCTTGGACCAGCTGATTGCCTGCTGTAATCAACCAAGGGTCTGATTTCAGGTTGCTTTATATAACAGTGAGATGCAGGTGGGTCATCACAGGTTAATCGATGCAACAGTGATTAATAGTTGAATTAAATGTGAAAAGGGCTGGAAGGGTATAATAAATGCAATGCTTTTCTTCAGTTGTCTCTTCTCAGGCTGTGTAGGAGCTGGAATGCCTAAGTGGTTTTGCCCTTTCAGTGTGGTCCCTACCATGGTTAAGGACAGCATCTTCAGTGGCTTGGCAGTGGAAGGCAGAGCTCTAGGAGTCAGCCAGATTAATCCAGTCTTTTGGGTGATGTACGTTTCAGTTTGGAAAACTGTCTTTCTCAGTATAGAGTGGACGTGTTTGTGTCAAAGTCATGTTGCAGGATATAAACACTCAGCAATTGACCCAGGGAACGGAGAGCACTTCGCACTCTGTCCCAGCTCACAGTTCTGCTCTAAAGTCTATTGAATTAATTTGAGGGTGAGGGAAAACTGATCTGAGGATCTGCTAGGCTGAGGAGATTGAGTGAGGTCTGGACTCTAATGCAGCTGAGAAAAAATGATAGGGGAAAAAAAGGCAAATTAAGACCTACTTGTGGTAGCAGTGGATTATGGTTGTAGCCTATAGCCAGCACAAACAGATAGGGAGAAATGTGTGTATGAAGACAAGATCCTGCTTGGATCAGTTTGAATCCATAGGTAAAACTCCGAAGAACGTGTAGGTGAGAAGAACACCTGGTAATGGACATGGTGAATCACTCCCAAATGAAAAACAGATAACAAATCTTGTGCTTTGCAAAAGCGTTGTAATGGAGGAGGTGAAATCTCTGTGGCTGGTTTCACTGTGTAGAAGTAAAACTTGTAGGTTGAGAAGCAGGGAAACATTCCAGACACATACAGTTGTGTCTCCATCTGGTTCCCAGCTCGAGCCTTTGAAATTGGCACCTCCACCACGTGGGGCCTTTCCGGGAGCTGTAGAAGAGTAACCCACAGACTTGCTGCCATCCAAAGGAGAGAGCCATAAAGTGTAACTTCTTAATTAAATTTTGGCAAAAAGCACAATAGCCACTAGGTATGTGGCATAGAATAAAGCTTAAACACAGCTGCTTTATTTCAGCAAATTTTCAGTGGATCTAGCTGTTTAGGCTGAGCATGTGTTTTACTGAATTAGGCCCAAATGTATGAAATCTATGAAGAAAAAGAGCAAAAGCATGTAACTCCAGAGATAAGACACAGTTTGCACCAAAGCAATGGATTTCTTCCTCTTTTCTGAATTTGAATGTAGTTAGAAAAAGAAATATGTTCCAAAAAAAGCCCCAATCATTATGGCATTAAATATATATATATATATGTTAGTAACAAGGTTGTAAGAGGCTTGGCTGACAAAGTTAACATGAAAAGACACTTTCTTCTGTAATTCACAGCCCAGTCCTGTGTACAGATTGTGTTAAAAAACAGTTTCAAAAGACACGTTTGCTGCTCAGGATCTAATCTCAGCGGGAATGCTCAGCCCACCTGCCCATTATTGCTCTCATTAAATCACTGTGCCCAGTCTCAGCATATTTAAGGGTCTGTCAGCGTTTCAATTTAATAACCATCACATGTAATACATTGGCCTTTTTCTTTGTATTGCACAGAGGTTATCAGTATGCTGTGGACACTATCATATTTTATGATATATTTAAGAAACAACAGGATTTAAATTTGATTGAACAGTTTTGACCGAGATGCTGGATTAGCATTTCAAATACTTTTTTGTGCTAACCTCTTGGGTAAGTCCTAATTATTTAAAAGTAAAACGCTTTCAGAAATAGATGACATTGCTAATTGAAACAGTCACAAATGAAAAAATAAAGTACATGCTGCAAGTTAACCAAAACAATTTGGCTGTCTATAGGGACCATTACAGCAATCAGAGGTAGATTAACTATGGGGAGGAGCAGGGGAGATCAAGGAGTCTGTAACAGCATATACTAACTAGGATCCAAACCACATTTGTTATAAAATGTGTATGGACTATTCAGTCTTTCTGTTAGCTGAAGTTGTGTACTGTTCTTGTACATTATGGGCATGCTACATAATTTCATAATTGCGTTCCTAGAAAATTACATTCTATTTTGCTCTTTAAAAAAAAAGCGGACAGTAACAATCAAAAGAAATTTAATATCTTTGGACACCAAAATTCTGCTTGGTACTTTCAAGAAGCTGAGTTATTTTGAAACGGCCCTTCAAGCTGGAGTTTGAAAATAATCTGTTAAGTGAGTAATGTAGTGTCCCAGACTAGTTTTATGTCAGCTTTGGGACTACTCTGTTCATCCCACTTTGCAGTGGGATGTATTACTGGTTAGATATGGATCACCGTAATCACTGAGGCACCATTCAAGTGTCTGAAAATCTCACCCTCAGTTTCTTCTTTCTTTCTTTCCTTCCAATAAACATACAGGCCACAGTGGGTTTAGACATCTCATTTAAACTTCAGCTTGAATACAAAATATAGTTCATAATTCCTGCACAAACTGGAGGACTCAGGAGTTTAACTAATTATGGTTTATAAGACTGCTAAACAAACGGTGGAGAATGAGCCCTATTTTGGATCTGTGCTAAATAAGCTGCTGCAGGGGTCACAGCTAAAATGGCAATGGGTAGATTCAGTAGCTCGCAGCACCTCCACCCCGGGGGTGTCTGACAAGGGCAGTAGACCCCTTAGCAGGGAGTTCAGCCAGCCCCAGCTCCTGCCGCTCTCAACGTACAAAGCAGGTGTGACAAAATCTTGGATCCAAAGGATCGTTCTGACCAAGTTCCAATTTATTAATTTCTTTCCCACTATATAGTCATTCTCTACTAGCGGTACCTATTTGCCCACTTCTCAACCTGCGCTTCTGCTTTGGCTCTCTAAGTGAACTATTTCAAGCATGAGGCAAAGGCCACGGGAATAAAAGTACAGCCAGGAGCTTTAATACCAGATTCCCTCCAGTTCAAAACACCTTTTCACCAAGTAGCAAGCCAACATTAACATCTCTGTATTTCAGAACTGAAGTTATATTCTTCACAGAATTTTGGCTATTAGGAATTGTTCAGAGATAAGGAAAAAAAAATAAAATGTTATGGGCTGTACTATTGAATTCTCTCCATCCTAATGCAGTTTCAGAGCAAATCCCTCTGTGTCATGTAAGTAGAGCATTAAAGGAAACAGCACTCAAGATGATGCTGTAAAATGTGCTTTAATACCACAATCATTTATTATGTTCATGTTGTATCTTTCATAATAATAATGAATTTGAAAGCAAATGTTTATGCAACGTAAACCTAGCTTAAGGCAGACTTTAGAGTTTAGAAAGCTCCAAATGCTGCTCAGAATCTCTCACAGACACTTAAAAAACTTAAATTCTCGGTGTAGGATTTTTTTCAATGAAATCTCTTCCTTTTCCTCTATTTCCTCTGCCTGGGTGACAATCCTTCCCTGAGGTGGATGAGAGATGGATATTTTTATGACTTGAAGCTTTGCTCTTTGACCTCTCTGAAAGCCTTAGGTTCTCCCCATAAATCCCAAAGTACCCTGCAGCCTTCAGTCTGATGTCTCAAGAAGTCTGAGTGGAGTTTTGGTGGCTTTCCTTTAATAGGCTATATCTGCTGAAGGCTTTAATAGTGCTCTGCCTGCTCAGCAGTGCCTGCATTGCTACCAGATGGACGTTCCCAGGGCCTCAGATGGTGGGAGCCTTTTATAATACAGATTGCATTTGGCCAGAAGGAAAAAAATGAGGAGCCTCTTAATATCACTACAGGGGTGTGTCTGTCTTATTTTGGTTTCCCCCTTTTCATGCATGCTGGAGCCTTTTCCGTTTCTTTGCTTCTATAGCTCCAAACTGAGCTCTAAAGCTGGTGCCTTTCTCGCTATCCAAAGCCATGATCTGTCACCCCACCGAGGGGTCTTTACTGTTGAATGTTGAGGGCGGACTGTGGGAGAGCAGTTGGGTATCAGAGGAAGACACTGCTCTAGGCATGAGGGAAGTTTAGGTGCTGGGACAAAGTAGGCTGTCTGAGACAGGGTTCAAGCTCCTGTTGAATTTAAAGAGATCGAATACTGGAGGTTCCAGAAATGAGACCTTATTCTCACTTGCCATCATTACAAGGTCAGCCAAGTCCTCCACCCAGTTGTTCAGTCTACTGGTGAACGTGGAGTAGATGCCACCTTCTGAGCCTGACCGATACATGATATAAATCTGTTGGTGCTGGTGTTCTCCAACGTGGCTGTAGTTTTTAGTGTAGGAGATCTATAGTTTGGTAGCAAATCTGTTGGTTATTGTAGGGACCCTCACACACTTTCCTCTGCCAGTTTAGGAAACAACTAAAAGCAAAGTTTATCCCAGAATACATTGCAATTGTAGCATATGAGAAAATTCTATGCCCAGTTGATCCATTTGTATTCACAATACTCTGGTCCGTATTCTGGCAAGGCAGCCTACCCAGCAAGACATGACTGATAGGAGTTTTTCCTGAAAACGTCCTGTGAGATCAGGACTACAATCTATAGAGCACTTTGGGTTAGAAAGGAGCTGTACAAATTTAAAAATTCATGCACTGCTTCGAACTCCCGCTGACTTTCTGGGGTTTCAGCAAGATTCTTCTGATCTTGGAGAGAAGCGAAGACAGAAAAGTTTCCCACGTCAAATATTTGAGCCCTGATGCTGAAAGAATATGTCACCATGAAGCTATATTGACAATTAGCAACCCCCCTGCCTCTCCCATATCAAGTCTTATTAAGCTGAATGGCAATGGATTATATTTTGTATAATGAGGCATGATCTATCCCAAGTATTTAGCATAATGGAAGAACAATAAATCATTCTGGAGTTGTCAGCATAAGACTTGGATGCTTTAAGTTAGGTAAATAAACAGTGCCTCATTATACTCTGGAGTTTGTGTGAAATCAGGAGGCAGGAATTGTGTTATTGTGTTTCCGATGGTTGATAATTATTTTAAACCATTGGAGTGATGAATAGGTTGTAATTCATTTGTACCTCCCTTTTGTCTGCTGTTGAAGAAGACTTGAGAAATAGCCGTGCTTGTAAGCACTGCTGTGTGTCTGGCACTGATAAATGTATCAAACTCTAGCATGACTTTATCTAGGAAACAGATTTTGATAGCTTGCTAGGATTTAGGTCATTGGATAATTCAGTGCAAACTGCAAATCTTAATGCTATTGACAAAAGAAAGAGCACAAATAGGCAGCACTTTCTATAAATCCCAGACCTGTAAGTAGCTCTCTTTTCACAGATTTATAGTAAATGTCCTTGAAAGCTATCAAAAAAAATGAACACCCTGGGTCTAGATTGACAGGTTGGCTTTTCAGATTCGTTGCGTCCATGTCTGCCCTGTAAGGCATGTTGTAAAAGACCTGCCCTATAATGGAATGTGAATCTGCAGAATACAAGCCGTCTAGGATTCAGATCTAACCGCCTTGTCCTGGTTTCAGCTGGGCAAGAGTTAATTTTCTTTATAGTGATTGCTGTGAAAGGAATGTCAATAATACCTATTGGTTTTAGTTATTGCTAAGTGATGTGTACACTATTCAAGGACTTTTTTCAGCTTCCCATAGAAGCATAGACAGAAAGATGGAATGGCCAATGAGATATTCCATACCACAGCCGTCGCGCTCAGTGTGTAAATGGGGCTTAGCCAGGCGGCGGGACTCCACAATCACCGCTCAGGACGGTGTCCAATTCACCAGGCGGTGAGACTGACCCGTGTCATTATTATTATTTTTATAATTATTGTTATTTTTCCTTTTCTGTTAAACTGTCTTTATCTCAGTCTGCAAGGTTTTTTTTTTTCCCTTTCCCCTCCTGATTTTCTCCCTCCTCTTCTCCCCACCCTCCTGGTGGGGGGAAGGGGAAGAGGAAGTGAGCAAGCAGCAGCTGCATGGTTCTGGTTGCCGGCTGGGATTAAACCATCACACTTCCTCCAGTATACAAGGAGAACTCCTCTGAAATTACTAGGGTCGCATGTCTGCCAGACTAATTTGTCTGGGACTTAAGTAAGTTCCTCCTACTCATCTTTTTGAATGTTAATATACTGAAGTGAGAGACTGAGGTGGACGTCAGAAACCCAGGAGACTATTGGGTTTGTGCAGGGAAAAGACAGGAGACAAATCAATTGGGAATATCAAAAGGAAAGGGTAACATTAGGTGAAAGGATACATACTTTTCTAATATATGCTTTGTTTTTGTTTAGCTTTAATTAAAAAAAGGGGGGGGGGGGGAGCTGTCCTTCAAACACAGATAAGCCAGCAGTGTCCATCTTCTGGACAGTCACTTTTTAAGCCTTTCTTTCAGAGGCTGGTCATCTTTTCCATGCTAGGAATAAATTTTAAATAACATATATGTTATATACCTTATATATACATAAGGAAGTTTCTTTCCTTTTCTTTTTAGAAATTCAGGTCTTGTCTAGCTTGAAGCACTCTATGACAATAGAGAAGTAACATATGTCACACCTGAAAAGAGAGTGGAGACTGAGTGACAGACAGTGGTTGTGCTCAGACTAATCTAAATCCTCGTTTCTGGCATGCTTTAGTTAATACTCATTTAATTCAACTGTGTAACATAAGGGAAAAAAATTCTTTGTCAACCTCAGCACCCTACTCCACCAACCGTAAAATTTCACAACACAGACATTATGTGTTTTGTCACTAAAACACATCCCTTGGGGTTTAGTGCCATTTTAATGAAAATCAAGAGGATAAATACCTTTGTATAACTTCTGGAGATAGACTTTAAGACCTGTGGAATTGTAAGGCAGACTCTACTCATTAGTCTGAAGCTTTAGATCTCTTACCTTAGCAGAGGCAGAAGGCTATACACATGAAGAAAAGCACCCTTAGTGTGTGTTATCATTCGGGAAATTAGTTTCAGAATTGGGCCTGTGTTTCTTGTGGAATTAATGCATTTTCAGGTGCATCAGGGAAAACTGTTTTTACTGCTATCCTCCCCAAAATGGGGAGCTCTGAAAATCCTTCTCTGCCAGTTCAGAAAGCCCATACTGGATCTCTTAACTTCAAAACAGTACTCTGAACGTACAAAGGTGAGAAAGCACATAGGAGGGCTGTTGCTTTTTTAGCGCTCAGAACAGCATCTGGGATAGAAACACAGTGAGCCAAGCACATCTTCGGGCACAGTCTGCTGGTTTGAGAGTCTGCAGGTTTTCTCCAACTGTAGCCGTCAAACAAGGCCAGCAAAGCATGAAGTAACTTTTTCTTCCCTTCTGCCTTTGTTCCAACATTTCTGGAGATTTTCAAAACCCGCCTGGATGCGTTCCTGTCCAACCTCCTCTAGGTGAACCTGCTTTGGAAGGGCATTACGCTAGATGGTCTCCAAAGGTCCCTTCCAACCCCCATTATTCTGTGATTCTTAAAAAGCACAGCTTTCAGGCAAATGCCTGAAGACCTTTATTTAAAATATGTTAAAATAATAACATATTTTTAAAAAAATACCAAAACGACAGGACTTTAAAATTATTGTCAAAGAGAGTCACAATTGTTTATACTGTCAGATAGTGAATCTACGCTCTCTTAAGTTTTCAAGTGACTTTTAGCAGTAACTTTGTGTTCAATCCCAGGAGTTACACATCTGTGGTATTATAAGAATTGCTCTAATATTTTGACAGATGGGGAAATCTGGGGATATAAGTACCAGTATTAATTATTCTGTCAGATTTAAAATCAATTCATGTATATTTTCTGCTTATTCTGTGATAGCGGAAAAGTTACCTGACTTGAGATGTGTATTTCAGAACTGTTCATTTCACAGGAAAAAATTAGAACATGACTAGTAGAAGTGCAATGTATATATTGCCTGTAATAGCTGTGCTCCTTGTGATCAAAGGCAGAACTTCTTATTATGCAATTACACAGTATCATGATACTATGATCAAGAGCTGGTGAGAATCTCATCGGATCTGAATAGGCAGGGTGATGGCAAGGTGTTTATAGAAATTGATATTGTGACCTTAAATTTTTAAGTTTTTACCATGAGTGTGCTTGCCCTTTTCTTCTTCAAATGCTGTCGTTTCATTTTCTGAGATGCTTTAATTCTTCGTCAGTCATCATTTACTTAGAGCTTGAAGGCAGAGTTCATGTGTCACCTCTTAGTCAGGTGTAACTATGGTAACAAGGCAAGAATTAAGATTTTTGGTCTTCCAGTGCACATTTTGCCTATTTAATAATGACCGTGATGTTGGCAGCACTTAATATCCCCAAGCAATTACAGAAGGAATTGAATGAAAATGAAGGAAGATGAATGAGGATGTTGACATTGATAATTCTGGACATCAGAGACCGGCTAGGAAGGAAATGAAGTCCTCCTGTGATACATGGGAAAGGCAGAAGTTCAAATTCCACTCTCTGTCTTCTTTTCTGAGGATCAAAGATAGGCGGGACATGACCTGGCCCCATTTCCCTGCAAGGGCCCTATTTCAGCCTCTTTAGACCCCTGGCCTAGCAAAGGCAAGGGCTGGGCAACCATGAACCTAGTGTGGAGATGGAGATGTGCTGAGCTGGCGGTGAGCGCTTCAGTGGACGTGTCAATGCTCAGGTCTCTCTTCCAGTTTCTCTGCAGGCTGCTCTTCTGAGGCAGCTTAAACTGATTTAACTGCTCAGTGCCTCCCCGGCCATCTTGGTCAGGAATCTCCATACCATCGCATCCTGTCTGGTGGTCAGCACTCATCACACCCAAAGCTGAGCCGTTTCAGCTAAGCCAGCAGAAAACTAACCCAGTAAGATGTGCTGAACGCTCTGCTGGCTTAGCAGGACCAAACGGTCAGCACAGGGGCTGAGAAGCAGGGGAGGGGGAGGGCTGTGGCAGCCAGCATTTGCCTTCCTCGAGGAAGGTGTGCTGTGTTCCTGTTTCACAGTCTAGTAACATAAAACTCTGATCCTGCCAGCTTCTACAGGAGAACGTGCTCCCAGGCTTCAGCTCTGCCTGTTCACTGCCGTCCATCCTTTGCTCATGTTTCTCCCTTTCCCAGCAGGGATATCAGATTCATGGCTTCTTGTCTAAGTCACAAACCACGAGGTTTTAGTCCCCCCGTCCTGTGAACTGCCATGAACCTGATGAAATATTCTTGACAGTGTGCTGAGGCTGGAGTCAGGAACAAGATGCCCCATCTAACCCCTAGCGCGATGCTGCTTAACTACAACTGTCACTTTTGTACATTGCAGCACATGGAAATGTTTGATGAGATTCGTTCCACTTGCAGGGAAGCAAAGCTCAGCTCCAGCATTCATCATGGCCAGCTTTGAGAGACGTCCATTTCCAATGTGAACATCCGCTCCTCTTTGAACAGCACTCTCTGAGAGGACGGTGAATATACTCCCCCTTGATCTGATACAAAGTTCTGGTAGGATGTTACCAGTATTAGTAGGCTTTAAATGCTTTGTCCCTCTGACTTAATTAGATTATATCGGTTTGTTGTAAATGAGCTTCTTGCACTGATCTTTGCTTTCACTTTGGTCTGGGCAGGTAGCTTTGCAAAAACCACCTTTTGTCTAAAGCTGCTACATGTCTACTTTAAGTCTTTAGCACTCATAAATGTATCTGTTCCTACTTAAAGTCTCTGCACACCCACACATATATGGCCTGGAGAAGACCAGGTGATGATGTGAATATAGATTAAATTGCATTTTAAGTATTACTTCTCTGATTGCAATTTCTGGCCCTCCTGATGAAGTGGTGTGTCTGTTTTGTTTGTGTTATCAATGGGAATGCTTTGAAAATTGCTCTGGTGCTGAGGAGAGCAGGAGGAAAACATTCCTTTACGGTAAGCATTTTGAAAGAATGTTTACACCCAGAGCATCAAATTAATTTCCCCAAAGAACAGGCTGAGCTGAACAAAACCAAAAAATGATCATTGGTTTTGCACATATTTGAATACAAGTAATTTCATTTCAAAAAGTCTGCTAAATGCACCAGCTCATGCCTATTTCCATATTTCTTCAAGCACAACAATTATTTTCTTAGGCTCCATTTTCTTGTTTTTGTTAACCATGGAATAAGTTGTAGCATCCTTTTCTCTGGGATGCAGGCAGGTGCAGAGGCAGCTCGGTGACTGGGCAGAATCAGGGCACATCTTGAGACCTGACAGTCCCAATCTTAGTTCATTGAGGTGCCAACCAGTGGGGTTAGAGCAGCAGCACATCGTTCTTGTCTTTTCATTGTTTTAATGTTTTTCTGCAAAGCTTTTGAGTCTCAGTTGAACTCCTTTGGGAATCCTAATGGAAAAAACAGTTGAAAGTTTCAAAATCTCTCGAAATTCTGCCAGATATTTATGCCTTCTCAGAAATTTTTTAGCAATTGTGAGAATTGACTATCACTAGCACCCACATACCTAGTTTTTCAGGTTTTTTTTAAATGTACCGCATCACAGTAGTTAGTGAATTGCATTACAGTTACCTAACACTCTACAAGGACAGAAAATTATGATCTTTTTGCTAAACACAGGGAATGCAGAAGCTTAGTTAAACTTCATAACTGTTCTTCAGGCCTTTCAGAGCATATGTGGCTGAAGTAGGAGTCAGCATCTAGGTCGCCTCTCCTGCCTTTGGTTTCACACTTGATAATTGCTGCCCGATTCCTTAAAATTGCTCCGAACCTCATCTGTAAGAGAGGTGGTGTCATAAATAGCAAAATAGACTGGAAAATCCCAGCATGTGACATCGATTACAAAAATATGAATTCATCCTCCCTAAAATCAAAATCTATGCCATTTCATGTAATTCAGGCAAAAACCCCTCAGTATAATCTCCATCCTCTGAAAGGCCTAACAATTAGTATGGAAGTCCTTCAAATTAAGCAGAGCTGAATAGAATGAACACAAAAGATGGGGTGCCAGTGGGTGGTTTTGCTCTGTACAGTCGGCATTTAGCTAGCAGGTCAAACAGGAGAGCGTCCAAAACTCTTAAGACAAAAACTCTTTGTAAAAATTTTAGGTACTAAAAAACCCCATTTAATTTGTTTGTAGGTAGCTTTACCAACCTTTTCCACTAAGCTGTACACTAATTAATAGGAGATGTTGTATCTTTTGGAGTCAAAACAGGTATGTATACATGCTAAAAATGGAAAACCCTTGAAAGACAGCTTTGGGGATTCTGCGGGGACCGTTTAGCTTCTGGCTGGAAGGATGGCAGCCTGTGGCGGAGCAGCTGTGTCGGGTGCCATCAGGCCCATCAGTGTTGGAGAGAGTGACGCGTGCCTCTCGTGTGAAGCCACCCTCGTCGTGCTGCGGTAGTGAAACAAGCTGTCAAAAGGCAGGTGATCATACCAGACTCGGTTCAGATCCTCATTACTGGCCTGTTGTCACTGGGAGCACTGTGGGGTGTGCTTGACACCAAGATAAAAGGAGATCTGGGGTTCACCCTGCAAGCGGCTCTAGAAATAACAGCGATGGGTGGCAGAGGTGCTAGTCGGGCTGAGGGGTGGCTGGAGGAAAATGCATAAACTAAAGGAGACTTCAAGGGATCCCTGGAACATAAAAAGGGTGTGGAATTTAAAAATGCGAAATTCCATCTATTTGTTGCAATGTGATAGCCTGCAAAGTGATGCTGGCACTTTGCATTTTACATATTATGCCTCCCTTTTTATCCAAACAATCATTTCAAGGGAGTTTGTAAATACTGCCAGTATCCTCTCTCCATAGGCAAATGTGAATCTGATTACAAGGAAGTTAAAGTAGCAAAACTGACATTTTCAAAGCAAGGATCAAATTCTGATGTGAATGGTTCAAGTATGACACCTAAATTCATGTCCACACTCTGAATTATAATGAGCCTGATCACTGAAAATTCTCAGCATGCAATTCCCAGGCAGCTCACTTGTATTGAATTTTAATGGAACAAAGTCGCTTAATTAGCGCTGTAAATATGGATTTAGGTGAGTAATGGCACAGAAGTTTGAAAACGTTGTGCTTGGTTTGGCCAGGAGTCTTGCAGCAAATCTGTGATGCTGCTACATCCAGGACACAGCCTGGTCAAAAACTCATCTGTTCCCAAAGAGATGTAGTCAATAAGTAATTGGTACTTTTTATCATAAAGCTACTTGCAGGAGAGACTGTTCTCTGGCCAGAGGAAACAAAAATAAAGTCATCATACACATATCATTGTATCGGTATAATTAATTATCTCAGCATAATCATAAAGCATTGTAGAGATAGCTATTCTAGATCTTCATTAGTTAGGAAGGAGGAATTAAGTTCTTGCCCCCAATAAAAGATGAAGCTCTGTACATGTCCTAACTTAAACCATGTCAGTAGTTTCAGGGAAGTAGCTAAAAATTGGGAGACTAATTATTGAAATGACCAAACAAATTAGTATCAGGTGAGCCACCTGCGTAAGAGGAGGTGATGTGAGAGCAGCACTACTAAGAGAATGGGGTTACTTGGCAGATAGTGGTGTTCAGGACACTGAAGACAGTGTTTTCGTAGATAATTATGTAGCATAAATAAGCCTTATATGGAATCTGTTCACACAGTTGTGGAAAAGCAGACTTTAAGGTCTGAGCATCAGAGTTTAATGTGAACAGAATCTCTAAACAGAGAGTTGACAGCGTTAACAAAGGTAATATTAGATTTGAGTGAGAAACTTTGTATGGTTAATTAAAAATCAAAGACACAGTTATAATAGAAGTAATTATCCTGGAGTATTAAATCAGTTGCATGTCCAAGCCCATAAAAGAATTAATCAGGAATAATTTAATATTTGATATTGAGGGCTTATATTTTCCACTAATGCCAAAATCCATTCCATTAACCAATACAATTCTTCAAGTCTATCTATAAAATGAGTCCCTGAAAGCAGGACAATAGCTGAATGACACTGTGGGAAGAAATTTTAATTCTGCTTTTAAACTACAATTACAGTAAATAGAATACTGTTTCTATCTAGAGAATCACACTGGCTAAAGCCAAAGATTTTTCTTATCCATTTCTTCGTGTCCACCAGTGGCCGATAGCGGATGCCATGGGAATGATATAAAAGCAAAGCAAACTGCTTTCAAAGCTGTTTAACTGGCCGTGTTTGTGATCTAGAAGTGTGATCTAGTTCTTTCTTCCATTAATTTATTTAATTGCTTTTGAAATTACAATGGAGGTCAATCCATGCAAACGTTCCTGTTTTCTGTGGCAGTGAATTTCACAATTCAGCTACATTATGTGTAAAAACATCTTCTGTTTGTTTTGAGACCTGCCATCTGATAATTTTCCCCGTCTGTTTTGTGATGTGAGACTATGAATCTCCTGTCTCTGCTCCCTTTCACCAGACCACTGATCAGCCCATGGGTTTCTCTCATAGCCTCTCTCAGTCATCTTTCTTTTTCTTTCATCAGCTTTTTAGCCCTTTTGGGGCCCTTCTCAGTTGTCCTAGACATGAACAGCAAATAATCAAGGAGGTTAGAGAGGGAAAGCAAAGAGGATTATTTGCTTTTTATGAAGAGGGAGTTGAAGTGCTGGGGGCTCTGGGGGAAATCCCTAATGTAGAAAGCAGAAAGGCATAAAAGCAGCATTGAATGATGGGGAGATTGTGGTTACCATCTGATCACTGATTACTTAGCAACTCAGCTCAAAGCAGATCCCACTGAAGTCCATGCAAGCCATCACACTAACTCTGATTCTTGAAAACAGGCTTTTGTTGAGCAGAACTGTCATTTCATCAAGGTAGGTCGGGAGCTTTGTGCAGCTTTTGGCTGCAGGGCCCCTGGCTTGTAGTAAATTTTGAACCAACAGGAAAACCTAAGCAAATAAAAGCAAAAGTCGGATTATTTCAGTCCCATGTGTCTGGCGGCACCTTGAAGAAGAACCAAGCTTTTATTGCTGTCATCTAAAGATTTTCTTCTTCTTTTTTAACCCAATAAATAAGCTTGTCACGAACCAGTACCGAGCCTACTGCAACCGTTTGTCAACTTGGCTCCTGCAGGAGCAAATGTCTGGAGGCAGTCTGTGTAGCTGGTAACGAGGTGATAGATGGTCACACCAGGCTCGATATTGGCATCTGGAGGCAGTTATTTGTCAGATAAAGCGCTTTATAAGCTATCGATAAAAGGCTCCATACCTTCCCCTTCCTTCCTAACTCTAAACTTACCTCTGAACAAGTGTTCTGGAAAGAACTCATTCCTCAAGCATATCTTTCTTCATTTTCAAAATTTGCAAAAAGAGGCTAGGACCTTGAGATACTCTTAGTTGCGTTTAGTTAAGGTTCTGGACTATCGTATCACAGCAAGATGAATGATCTGTTAGTCATCTGGTTTACACTCATTAAAATCAGTGAGAATTTTACTGTTGAACCCATCAGATACAATATGAGTCCCAGTCCTTTCTAGATGTCTGACCTTGGAAACAGCCTGCTATGTAGTCATCTAACACTACAGATAACGGCATTTATTGTCAGTGCAACGGTGACAGCCTACAAGTGTTTAGGTTGACAACTTTGTAATCATTATAGAATGACTGGTTCTTAATGTAGTGCTTTATTCATATGGGGTTTTTTCTCTCATGTTTAAAATGAGAAGAAGCTGAAGGAAGAAAAGGAAGCTGTTACTTTTGTGCTGACATCAGAAGAGTTATTGGATACAGATCTCTCTGCACATCAGATTAGGAAAATACTTCAGATGTTCTGGGTACAAAATACGTAATTTGATGTCAAGTCCAGATTGATTTCCTTGAGGCCATTGGATTGACACTAACATAAGTTCTCTACCAATCATTCCAGAAGGATTAGACATTAAACAATTGCTGCGGAATGTACAACATAGTCTTAAAGACATTGAATCTGCAGCATGCATGTTCCCCGGGATATTATTACAAGGCTCTTCATGTCTTTTTTCTAATGGCTTTTTGGATTCCCTGCTTTCAGCCTGCCACAACCAGCTTTTAAAAAATGTAAAGCATTTCTGATCATTCTTCTATCTGTCTAACTGCTTCTTAAGTTTATTGCTTTTCTGTGGTGCTGTTAGGGATTTTATTTCCCAACTGGTATTACTTTTTAACTACTCATGTAAAGCTGTATCAGTTCAGATTCATGCAGAAAAAACAATTTGTCACAAATCTGCAAGGGCTAAATGATCAAAGCAGAGCTTGCGGGCTCACTGCTTTCTTTCTCTGCCTCCTTCATTAGACCTAAAAATATTCTGTCTTCATTCAGATTCTTATACGGCCCTGTACTACAGCTTTCCTGCATGGCAGGGGAAATAAATGTATGGGTCAGTTTCTTGGCATATCTGCAAGATCAGCAAAGTTGCACTCAAGTTATATCTGCAAAGGATCTGGCAGTAGTTGTCACAGGCTAATCACACAGAAGAAGTGCTAAAACAGGAGTGCCACTGAAATCCAGGCACCCAAATGTCTTTATGGGCATAGGACTTGCAACTAGGGAGCTTTTTGGAAATAAAATTTTGATTGCTGAGCATATGAAAAAAAAAAAAAAGCATCCGGATTTCCTTCCTGGGACCAAATGCAAAGAGATGGATTCGGGGGCTCCTCAGCTGTAGAGATGGCGGTGTTAGAACCAAAGGTACATGTGGTTAAATGGCACTTACCTACTTTTTCTCCTAGAAATACAGTGTTAATGCCCTGCTCAACACATGGGGTGACACAGCGAGTGGATGAGTTTACCCATGGGGACATGAGGGTACAGCCTCTGCAGCCACTACAGGCAGGGACCAGCGTCCTTACTCACTGTCACGCACTTTTTCTAAGGACATACTGTGACCTAAATTCTGCCCTGGGCATCATGGTGTCCTTATGAAGGTCACGGTCACATGTCTCAGAGCAGACTTTGGCCCCATTTGCCATATGGGAGCTGGAACATCATTTTTTTTCTGAACGTCCCTTTTGTTTATTTTTGTGTTTCTGTTAAAATTTCAAATAAAGAGCTAATTACTAACCCAGCAGAGCCCATTGGCTGCAGGCTTCCCCACTGCTCTGCTGTTAGTCTGCTCATGAATGAATTTTGGGGTTTGAGGCAGGTTTCCAGGGCCCCTGTGGTGGTCCCAATTTAGCTCAGGCAGCTTACTGCCTGACATTCCTAAATATGAATGTGCTATGAAAACTACAAGGCCAATCCGTGAGGAAACATTGGAATGGGCAACTTAGTGACTTCTCCTCTGCACAGTGACCAGGAGAACATGAGTTCTCTTGTTCCTTACAAACCCTTTTCTTCTCTTAAGAAATGTGAAAAGCTAGTTTGGTCCTTGCTCTCTGGCTCTCTCTCTTACATTAGTTGCCACGTTGGGGCAGATTTCATCCTTGGAAATCTGCTTTTTTCTCATTGTCACGGCATCATTTTCACCTTGTCTTCCCACCATGCCTTGTACATCATCCCTGTTGCTATCAGGATTTTCCATGTGCAGCAAGGGAAAGGGGATGGCAGAGCTCCAGGGATTGCTCCTGGCTTTGCCAGTGGCTCGGTGTGGAGACTTGGGCAGCTCTCCGAACCTTATGGCTTCTCAGCTTTCGCCTCTGGGAAACTGCAAGGGGGATAGCAGAACTTTTAAAATTATGTGGAAATCAAGTTAGAGTGGATAAATGTGTTAGGATTGTTGTTACTGTAGACGATGCTAAATGGCTTTCCTCTCTGAGAAGTACTTTGTAGACATGGAGGGAACTGAATCTCTATATATTTATAAACACCATATGTGCACCTTGATTTACCTATTTTGCTGGTAGGCCTTGCTTGACCTCACAGAGTTGAACTGAAGTTGTCAGAGATGGCAGGAGAGGAACAAACATTTCTGTTCAAGACTTGCAACGTCCTGTAGTCACTATGGCAGAGCTGAATTTTAAGGAGGGTTGTAAAGTAACCAGCTCTTCAGGTGCCATGGTATCCTGGTTTGAGCAACGCAGGATTAATTTCTCTTTTAGTAATTCTACTTTTCAGTAAGGTCTCTTCTAATGTTTGGGAAAAGCCCATTTTCAGAAGACTGTAGTGTCTGAATTTGTGAAAATATTTACTTTATAACCAGATATAGTATGTGTGTTTCAAGGTCTCAGTGTGTTCGAGCCTAGCCAGGCACAGGGGTGGAGAGGAGCGAGACCCGGGTGCTTGACCCAAGCTGGCCAACACGATTATTTCATACCGTGAATGGCACATTCAATATAAATTAGAAAGTTCTCTCTTCTATGATGGCTGTGATCCTGAGAACTTCTTGCCCCAGAGCCGGAGCCCTGAGCCCTTCACTTCCTCCCGAAGCCGCAGCGCTCGCAGCGTCCCACATTTGCTGTCCATTGCTGGGAGTGTGCAGCTTCCTACGGGTAGAATGGGCTGAGTATAATCCTGGTATATTTTATATTGGTGTCAGGATCAATACTGGTTCTTTAGTATTATTAATGTTAATTTTTTAGTCTTATTCTATTAAATCTGTTTATATCCCAACCCTTGGGTTTCCTTGTTTTTCCCAATTCCCCCTCGCCTGTGGGGAGGGGTCACCGGGTGACAGAATAAGTGTCTAAACAACAATAAATTGTTGCGGGTTCTTCAAACCATAACACATGGGAAAAAGCATGGACGTGCTGGTGGAAGAACTGACTGGTAGACATTAAAAGCTGGGAAAAATCATAGGAGATAATAGAGCAGCTAAAATGTCATGGACTTTGAGGTGAAAATGAGGCATTTGCATTATGTGCCTGGGTTATGGAGATCCTCAAGTTCAGAATGCTAAATGGATGCTGTGGGTTTGGTGCTGGAGTTTAAGGCAGCGTTTGGCAAGGCAGCAGCAGAGGGGAGTCCTCTGTGGAGGTCTGTAATAAGGCAGGCTGCGTCTGCGCCTCTGCACACATCAATCGGGCTTCAGATGGGTCAGCGTAAACATGTGGCTGGTGAAGGAAACGTGAGTCACCAAGGGAAACTCATGGCAATAGTTTGGTATGTGAAAATAACGGAATGTTTCACAGCATCACAGCAAGGCTTCAAAGTACAAACAAAGCTCTGCATAAAGCACTGGCAGACAGACCTCAGCAGATGCATCACCACGCGTTACAAGATGATGCTGAAGTTGTTTTCAGGTGTGAATTTGTTTGTTGGTAAAACAGTAGAGAAATCTAAACTTCTTCAGAACATAAAACATTGAATCTCCTTTTGTTCTGTCTGTTTTGCGTATCTCGGAGGACTCTGATGGGGCCTGATTGCCACACAGCCGGAGTCTGGGGAAGCCGTTTACAGAAACCTGGCTCCCCTGTAGCATAAAGACTCATCATTTATACCTCTGTGATAAGCACTTAGGGATATTTTTCTGAGGAAGTTGATGTAGCTACTGTGATCGTTGACTCGTTTATGCATTCCTAATCTACAGTATCAATAGTTGCGGTCAGTGCAGGAACAGGTTTCATCCCACGTGTGATTGTGTGGGAGGGAGCGAGCAGCTAATGCAGTGCGAGTGCGCCGTGCGGGAGTGGGGAGCTCTCGCTGCTAAAACCACGGCTTCGGTTACCAGCTGTGCCCAGCGTCCATTGCAGCGTTTCCTACGTGTACCATATTATACAGAAACTTGCAAAGTACTGTAATGTTTAACAAAGGGAAGTGAGACGGTACTTCTGTATTTCCTTTAGGCAGTAGCTAACCTTTCCTGGAGAAACTGTGTGGGAGTCCCCCTCCGTCCCCGTCCCCTTCCCCTGTTCTCTGCCTCAGACTCCTTCCCGCTCCCTGTCTCCCACCCTTCCCAGCCTCAGCTCGCTTTCAGCTCGTCGTTTACTGGCTGTGACAGTGCGGAAACGTGGCTGTGGCCATGGCAGACAGTGAGGACTGGGACAGGAGGAAGGCCCTGGGGGCACAGAGCCCTGCC
>NW_009647418.1:175060-182009 GCF_000708025.1 Charadrius vociferus
GCTGGCTGTGACAGTGCGGAAACGTGGCTGTGGCCATGGCAGACAGTGAGGACTGGGACAGGAGGAAGGCCCTGGTGGCACAGAGCCCTGCCCCTGCCCGGTCACCTGCCCCGGGGACAGCAGCAGCCGCAGAGAGGAGCAGAGTGTGCAGTATGCAGATGTCATCGCTGTCTGGCTCTGGAAAGAAGAGAATGACAGAAAAAAACCTGTCAAATGTCTCTGCTGGATATTTCTGTGTGCCAAGGGTTGCTCTAGCCCAGTCCCTGTTGGCCAGGCCCCAAGGAGCTGCGTGGCAGATGGGGAAAGGGTGCCCTGGTGGGGTCCCTCGGGATTCCCGTTAGACCACTGAGTGCACAGGGGTTAGCACAGTGGGGAAGGTGGGAAGGATTCATGTGCAGTTCAGGATACACCCTGGGAATGACAGCAGCAAGCTGTGGAAGAAACAGAAGAAAAAAAGACTACATTAAATAGACCAGCAATTTGTTTGGGGATTTTTAATGCTTCCCTCCATGAAAGCAAAGCTGTTTCAGTCAGTTTGACCCCAGTCATTCTGGCTCTGCTACACATCATACCAAATATTTACTCTGCTAAATTGCATTGCTAGAGTCTCATTGGCATCTTTTCTTTGAAGTGATATCCTAGAGCTTTCATTTTGTTGCTGGAAATCCCTACATCACATCCCATAGTCCACCCCTTACAGAGCCAAAACCCCTGCAGGCACCAAACTTCTGCATTAGGCTTCCTAACTGCGGGCCTGAGAATCAAAAGAGCCTTCACGCTGGCACATCAATCCGGGAGCTGAGATACTGACCCCATGTGTGAAATTTTGATTGGGTTTAGCTAATTTTGCATGACATGTCCCTACCAGTCTCCCCAGTCTCAGCAATTCAGCAGCATCAGACACAGTGTATTCGTGTACCTTAGGCCAGATCTCCCGGCTTCGGTTCTGAGAGGTCTTCTTTGACAATCAGACATGCCTTTCCCTTCTGCAATGATGTCTAAACCTGCTGGCAGCCTGCTTAGGAAAAGCAAAGACGAAATCCTCCCCAAGTTTGTTTGTTTGTTTGCTTTTAAGAGCAAACCTTGTTGATTATCAGCTAAAGCAGTCTGTCTGGAGACCAAAATGAAGTACGCACACGTAGCTTCACGGAGTTACAGTTTGGAGCCTGTGAATTAATTAGCAATTTCTCTGAAGTACCGCAGCCTGATGATTCGCAGACTTCATAGCTCTCTGACTTTGATAAACAGACAACGTACATGACAGCTTCCTGGGATCACGGTAGCCTACTTAGCACTGCAAACCACCAAAACACCAAAGGAAGACTTGCCAAAAGTAAGCTAACGCAATTCCTAAATGTTAGACATCAAAGCATTAAAGGGACTTTGTCATTTTAAACCTGAGACAAATTCAAATTTGAATTTACTCTATAGCTAGAAAAAAGTGAACTTTTGTGGGAGGAATTGACTCCTCCACTATCTGAGCATAAAGGAGATCCAGTACGGCTTGGGTAGCTCACTGGTAACATTACAAACTGTCCTGTTGCTAAATACTTCATTATCTTCTCTAGATAATTTGCTTGTGTGCCTCCTGCTCCCAGAAATCCTTAGCAGAAAATACAAGCTTAAAAAGACACGCTTCTGTTCTGTGAAGTCAGTGTTAAAAATGTTAAAGCCCTGTGTGCCTTTATCCCAGCAGCAGGGCTGCGAGTAATGGCTGGCACCGAAAACAGAGGCGATGTCCTATCACCCCTGCTCTGTTCTTGCATTTGGTGTGTGCTTGCCACGTTTCACCTTCAGGAAAACTGTTACCTATTATTAGCTGGTTCAGCAAAAAGCAGCTTGACCTCAGATCTGAACTGTGGACTGAACTGGACACTGCACAAACACCAAAAAAAAAAGATCCCTGTTTTGAGCGATTTCAGTCTAGATACACAAGGCAGACAGAGGGAAGGAAAAGGGACTCAACAGGCAAAGGTGTTTTTCTCTCCCTCAGAGTAAGGTGATTTATTTCCTGGCTTTTTCATCACTTAAAGATGTGGAATTGCATCCTGCGATAATAGGCAGTGTCCCCAAGCCAGGACTGCCCAGTTGTAACAAGATACAGAGGTGAGAGAAGGGAATTTCCCAGCTGAAGGGCAGCCTGGCTTCACCGGGGCAGAGACAGTAGTACCTGGGTTTTGCTTCTAAGATGCATTTGTTTCCTTCTTGAGCTTTTTACTGCACATTGCAGGCTGTGTAATGAGAGACCTCTCACTGCTGGTCATCTTATTAACGGTCCCGCTTTTCCTTTGTAACACCTACCTGTTATTTTTGCTCCTTCTCTCCCTATTTACTACGTACAGCACTGTCTCGTGTATTTAGCTTTTCTTTTCTCCCCCTCAAACTTAGCAGTGATAGATTCTATCTACACAGAGATGGAAGTTCATTAGTAAGAATATAAAATAGCTAAAAGGCTTTGCAAAAGTTAACTCTCAGATTAAATATAATTAGGTATTTTTCCTGAATGCTTCATGGCTGACAGTAGGAGGAGCAGAGAGACTCTGTGATCATCCCAAAAAATCCCTACAGCACAGTCCAGCTGTTGGCTGTTCTCCGGTTTTAACTGGAAAATTGTGATTACTGTGCTTTATATGTATATGTGGCTTTGTTTTGCTGTTCATCCTTGCCACATCTGCTCAGTCCATGAGCATTGATTCTGCCCCAGTGGAGGGGGAGTGAGAATGTGGCTGGAGGTGAGTCACCCCCCCCCATTCCACGGCAGTCTCAACTTTTCAAGGAATCACAGACTGAACAAGAAAGAATGAAAAATATATTCAGACATTGATTGTGCCGCCCGTTTCTTTCTAAACAATGGTTTTGCAATCACATTTTGCTATTAAAAAAAAATATCAATTTTTCCCTCTCCAGCAGCTGTGTGGAAGACTGGGAGTCAGCAGGTAGATACATCCAGAGAAATATGCATTTGGGTTTCTGTTTATGCTCCTTTTTAACCCTGTGTCAGCACATCTGATTGTGGAGCTCTCTTGCCTGTACCCAGGAAAAAAGGAAACTGATTAAGTAGCAAGTGCTTAAATTAAATGTGATTAACTTGCTTTTATATCCTCCTCTCTCCCATTCCCAGTGACTTCAGGTTTCTCTCTGTACACTGAAAGGTGCACACCTGAAACCAACCAACTAGCTTTGAAGGTCCTGTCAGTCTGTTCACATTTTTGCATTCAGGTTTCACCATCATTTCTCATACTTGCAGTATTTCAACTTGTCCTTGCAACTCTTCTATTTATATTAAAGGCCTCACAAATTATTGTGTGTTATTTCTGGCCACAGTTCCTTTATTCCTTTGGACACAGAAGAATTGCAGCTAATTTTTCTTTTTTTTTTTTTTTTTTTTTAGTGTATCCTAATAGCTTGGAAACCACAGGGCAAATAAATCAGAATTCCATTTTATTTATTTGAAGCTTGTAGACCAACTACTATGATATTTTAGGACTGAACTCAAGCCGTTTGCAAGCTCAGAGGGGACAATAATGTACTACAACGGAAGAAATTTGCTTTGGAGCATTTTCAGTTCGTCTGTGCTACCGTGTATCTCGCCCCAGCAGCTGCTTCTAAAACTTGTACTTCAGCTGCCATAATCTTATCATTAAAGGTGGATTTAAGTTTTAAGAACCAATGAACAAACCTTTGTACTTGCAACCAGAAGCTGGGAGATGACTCTGCATTTAAGGTGCAAGCTCAGCTTTACTCCAGCGTTGGGTACTAATCCGGCATAATCGAGTGTTAGATGGTGTGAACTCCCAGCAGCTCCTTTAGAGACACGCATCTATTTGCTTTATTGTTCAGCTGCTGCTTTCTGACTTTTCAAATCCCTTCTATGTTGTTGTTTTTGTTTCCTATCTTGCAGTGGTAACATGAGGAAAAAAGCTGAATTTGACCACATCCATGAGGATGTCAAGCATTTAGACTTTATTGGTTTAGAAGCTTACTAAATTTAAACAGAAGCATTAACATGGCCTTAGGCTCTCTTGACAGTTATAAACTCTTCCTTGGGGGGATTTCTGTAATGCTTTCTAATCAGCTTAAGGAGTTAATTAAACAGCTGTCACTTAGCTTCTTAATTCTGAGACTTGATGCTAAATAAGATTTGAAATTAGTTATGCATGACTGAAGGACGGATTCTCTGATATAAATAAGATGGCTGCTAGCCGAAGAGGAGGAAAATCTAGGCCTTTTTAAAATAAATAGTGACAAGATTCAAGGTGGTACTCTGGATTAATGTTCTACCGGCTGATTAATAGACAAGAAAAAAAATAGGAAAATGAAGGATATTAATGAGTGCCAAATGGGAAGGATTTTCAGGCAGCTATTCATTCCCCTTTGGTGGCGTGCCCGGGACTTCTGGAGATTTCAGTGATCATTTTATTCTCTTCCCTATTGCAGTCTGTATGTAGTAAACCCAAAAGCCAAGATGCCTATTGAAAAAAAAAAAAAAGGAACATGCTTGATTTTAGAAGTTAGATATTTAGCCTGCAAAAGTATCTTACGCTACTGTAATAAAAAATGTATCTGGAGATCTGTCGTGCTTATAGAACATGTATTATAGTGTTGTGGGCACTTCTTAATACTTTTTTTCCTTGTGTATCGTAGTAGGACAAGTACTTCTTCTCCTGAAGGGTATGAGCTGCAGATCAGTCTAAGTTATTTTGAGGAAACATGTCTGCAGGTCTTTTTTGAAAACAAGCTGGTGCCTTGCTCCCTGCTGCTTGTAGTGTTGTGAGGTTTGTGAGGGCTAAGAGGGATTCACCATTAAAATGATGTGTTGAATGATGCTAAAATGCATGGAAAAGAATCTTGGAAAAGAATGCTGACAGTTAATACTAAACTTTTCTTTGTTGCATAAACCTGATGTGGGGCCTCAAAGCTAAGCATGAGTTAGTGATGTATTTATTTCTTTTAAAAGTCATTATTAATAAAAACATTAGGAAATATTGTGTATATGGAGAGAACCAGGGGGAGAAAAAGAAATTCCTTAAGATTTATAAAGATATTGTTGAAGTCCTTTCTTTCACCCCAGGAATTATAAGGCAAAAGATGTCCAAAGGGAAACTGAATTGCAGGGAAGCTACCAATTAAAATTGAAAAAACTAATAGGTATTCACTTCTGCATTTCTACTTAAATAGATGCTTACTGTGTACATCTTCTGAATATGTTTCTGCTGGAGGGCTTAATATGCTCGGTTATTTAATATGAATCTCTTCAGTAGGCAAAGAACGCTCACTCCAGAATCTTCTTTAAAAGTATTACTATTTTTTTAACGTGGTAGCAATGTCAGAATAAAGATTACCTGGTCTTCCATTTCTATCACATGGAGAAAAATGTTTTTCTCTGATTATTATTTCATTTTATTATTTGGGGGTTCAGTGTATGTGAATTATAGAGATAGGCTACATAATAGGTAGAGAAAGTTCAGCATCTTTTTAATAGCTGCTCAGGGAATCAACTTTTAGCCATTAGAATATTTGGCCATAGCTTTGCAAACGCATAACTATTCCCATCTTGCAATGCCCTGACATCGTATCTCCTATAATCTATGTTAGTTATGGATAAAGAACATAATATTTCTTCGGAAGATTCCTTTATCACTTAAGCAGCAAAAAGCAACACTTTTAAATTAGTAACTATTTAGATGTATAGCTTTTACATGCTGAGACTCAGAACTATAAATCTTTGTATAGCTAAACGAGTATCATGTTTGTTTCCTCAAAATGAAATAATTTTTATATGCTTTCACCAGGGGAGCATTAAGCCCTTTCTAGCCATTAAACAAATGACTGAAGAAGCATTTTACTCTGCCCCTGCTGTGTAAATTGGTGTAAATGGTTATTATGCCTTTATGTTGAAGGGTGAGATGCAAACTAGGTACCTAAAGAAGTCATACACCAAGTCCATACTTGTAGAGGTACTGAAAACTCTGCAAACGGCATATACAGCTCAGTTATTCCAGTGCAGATTAGCACAGCTTCGGTCCATTGCCAGCTTGCTTTGCCCTTCCTGTACTTTAGCGAGGTATCGGGTGGATTTGTTTCCCTGGGACAACAAGTAGTTGCTGACAGAAGGTCAGAAAATTGCCACCGACACTTGTATGAACTCCAGGCATTACTTGTTGCCCTCCACCTCCCTCATTTCTTTTGCAGAGAGAGGGGACAAAGATTGTTTTATGACTGTCTAAGAATCAGCAGTACTGTCACGTGCTGTGCCTTGTGCTGATATGGACTAGGCACGGGTCTGGAAACTCTTCCTTTCTGAACATACATCTAGAACACGGATACAGACAAAATCTACGAGGCTTTGAATAGGGATCTTTGATTTTGGATGGAGACAACACAGGAATTTGCTTCTTTACCTTAGAATCAGGTACAATCTCTCTCATCTCCTTGCATTTAAGTACTCTCATTAAAGTTATTGTGATTATTCACACAATTAGGTCACATACAGATCTGTCAGACTGTAGTCTCAGAGAGAAAGCTCTGGGGCAGGACCTGAGACCATGTTACTGAGCTTTGAAGCCACCTGAGACTTGACATGCAGAAATTCCCTGTGGGTTAGATATACTATGGACATGCTTTTAGAAGGTAGCTGGGAAGGAGAACAGGGTAGTGACGGTGAAACAGCTGATGCACTAAGTGGCCTGGTTTTGCATGCGTTTCCATAAAGCGGCAGGTACCGGGTGTATTAGGGTGCAGTCTGTATTCAGAATATCCAAAGCCAACACTTGGAAAATTCGGAAACTCCAAAGAAATTCATGAAGCTTGTGAGAATCACTCTCAGTTACTAGCTCTTACCAGGGGAAATTACATTTGCCTTTGGTAAGCAGACCTCATTAATCACACTGTTTCAAAGGCTTGGTTATTAAGCTTCCCTTTGCTTTATAAAATAATTGCAAGGGCCATT